>NW_026697086.1:0-44209 GCF_030435755.1 Ochotona princeps | reverse complement strand
CACTCAAAGGGCACTAAGCATAGAGTGTGGAAAACTGAGTTTCCTTGAGAGCTGCTTGGAAGCCTGATGGTGTGTGAAGTTAGTGAGCCAAATGGAGTTGTTCTCCCACAAGAACCACTCGGCTGATCCTTCTTCAATATGCCCTTCACCAACATGCAGTGTTTCCTTGATTGAATTAGCTCTCACACCCAATATTTGCGTCTAGAGCCTTTGCATTGAGGGCTATCTGAAAACGGCTGTGGCGCTGACGTTGCCTGTGAATGTGGAGTTGGTGGCATGTGAAACCCGCATGTGGAGCATTCGTTTGTGTGGGATGCTCTACCAGGTTCATTCCTAGATAATGCACTCAAAGGGCACTAAGCATAGAGTGTGAAAACTGAGTTTCCTTGAGAGCTGCTTGGAAGCCTGATGGTGTGTGAAGTTAGTGAGCCAAATGGAGTTGTTCTCCCACAAGAACCACTCCGCTGATCCTTCTTCAATATGCCCTTCACCAACATGCAGTGTTTCCTTGATTGAATTAGCTCTCACACCAATATTTGCGTCTAAAGCCTTTGCATTGAGGGCTATCTGAAAACGGCTGTGGCGCTGAAGTTGCCTGTGAATGTGGAGTTGGTGGCATGTGAAACCCGCATGTGGAGCATTCGTTTGTGTGGGATGCTCACCAAGCTTCATTTCAGTCCTAGGCACTCAAAGGGCACTAAGCATAGAGTGTGAAAACTGAGTTTCCTTGAGAGCTGCTTGGAAGCCTGATGGTGTGTGAAGTTAGTGAGCCAAATGGAGTTGTTCTCCACAAGAACCACTCGGCTGATCCTTCTTCAATATGCCCTTCACCAACATGCAGTGTTTCCTTGATTGAATTAGCTCTCACACCAATATTTGCGTCTAGAGCCTTTGCATTGAGGGCTATCTGAAAACGGTTGTGGCGCTGAAGTTGCCTGTGAATGTGGAGTTGGTGGCATGTGAAACCCGCATGTGGAGCATTCGTTTGTGTGGGATGCTCTACCAGGTTCATTCCTAGATAATGCACTCAAAGGGCACTAAGCATAGAGTGTGAAAACTGAGTTTCCTTGAGAGCTGCTTGGAAGCCTGATGGTGTGTGAAGTTAGTGTGCCAAATGGAGTTGTTCTCCCACAAGAACCACTCGGCTGATCCTTCTTCAATATGCCCTTCACCAACATGCAGTGCTGCCTTGATTGAATTAGCTCTCACACCAATATTTGCGTCTAGGGCCTTTGCATTGAGGGCTATCTGAAAACGGCTGTGGCCCTGAAGTTGCCTGAGAATGTGGAGTTGGTGGCATGTGAAACCCGCATGTGGAGCATTCGTTTGTGTGGGATGCTCACCAAACTTCATTTCAGCCCTAGGCACTCAAAGGGCACTAAGCATAGAGTGTGAAAACTGAGTTTCCTTGAGAGCTGCTTGGAAGCCTGATGGTGTGTGAAGTTAGTGAGCCAAATGGAGTTGTTCTCCCACAAGAACCACTCGGCTGATCCTTCTTCAATATGCCCTTCACCAACATGCAGTGTTTCCTTGATTGAATTAGCTCTCACACCAATATTTGCGTCTAGAGCCTTTGCATTGAGGGCTATCTGAAAACGGCTGTGGCGCTGACGTTGCCTGTGAATGTGGAGTTGGTGGCATGTGAAACCCACATGTGGAGCATTCGTTTGTGTGGGATCCTCACCAAGATTCATTTCTAGATAATGCACTAAAAGGGCACTAAGCATAGAGTGTGAAAACTGAGTTTCCTTGAGAGCTGCTTGGAAGCCTGATGGTGTGTGAAGTTAGTGAGCCAAATGGAGTTGTTCTCCCACAAGAACCACTCGGCTGATCCTTCTTCAATATGCCCTTCACCAACATGCAGTGTTTCCTTGATTGAATTAGCTCTCACACCAATATTTGCGTCTAGAGCCTTTGCATTGAGGGCTATCTGAAAACGGCTGTGGCCCTGAAGTTGCCTGAGAATGTGGAGTTGGTGGCATGTGAAACCCACATGTGGAGCATTCGTTTGTGTGGTATGCTCTACCAGGTTCATTCCTAGATAATGCACTCAAAGGGCACTAAGCATGGAGTGTGAAAACTGAGTTTCCTTGAGAGCTGCTTGGAAGCCTGATGGTGTGTGAAGTTAGTGAGCCAAATGGAGTTGTTCTCCCACAAGAACCACTCGGCTGATCCTTCTTCAATATGCCCTTCACCAACATGCAGTGTTTCCTTGATTGAATTAGCTCTCACACCAATATTCGCGTCTAGAGCCTTTGCATTGAGGGCTATCTGAAAATGGCTGTGGCCCTGAAGTTGCCAGTGAATGTGGAGTTGGTGGCATGTGAAACCCGCATGTGAAGCATTCGTTTGTGTGGGATGCTCTACCAGGTTCATTCCTAGATAATGCACTCAAAGGGCACTAAGCATAGAGTGTGAAAACTGAGTTTCCTTGAGAGCTGCTTGGAAGCCTGATGGTGTGTGAAGTTAGTGAGCCAAATGGAGTTGTTCTCCCACAAGAACCACTCGGCTGATCCTTCTTCAATATGCCCTTCACCAACATGCAGTGTTTCCTTGATTGAATTAGCTCTCACACCAATATTTGCGTCTAGATTCTTTGCATTGAGGGCTATCTGAAAACGGCTGTGGCGCTGACGTTGCCTGTGAATGTGGAGTTGGTGGCATGTGAAACCCGCATGTGGAGCATTCGTTTGTGTGGGATGCTCACCAAGCTTCATTTCCGTCCTAGGCACTCAAAGGGCACTAAGCATAGAGTGTGAAAACTGAGTTTCCTTGAGAGCTGCTTGGAAGCCTGATGGTGTGTGAAGTTAGTGAGCCAAATGGAGTTGTTCTCCCACAAGAACCACTCGGCTGATCCTTCTTCAATATGCCCTTCACCAACATGCAGTGTTTCCTTGATTGAATTAGCTCTCACACCAATATTTGCGTCTAGAGCCTTTGCATTGAGGGCTATCTGAAAACGGCTGTGGCCCTGAAGTTGCCTGAGAATGTGGAGTTGGTGGCATGTGAAACCCGCATGTGGAGCATTCGTTTGTGTGGGATGCTCTACCAGGTTCATTCCTAGATCATGCACTCAAAGGGCACTAAGCATTGAGTGTGAAAACTGAGTTTCCTTGAGAGCTGCTTAGAAGCCTGATGGTGTGTGAAGTTAGTGAGCCAAATGGAGTTGTTCTCCCACAAGAACCACTCGGCTGATCCTTCTTCAATATGCCCTTCACCAACATGCAGTGTTTCCTTGATTGAATTAGCTCTTACACCAATATTTGCGTCTAGAGCCTTTGCATTGAGGGCTATCTGAAAACGGCTGTGGCCCTGAAGTTGCCAGTGAATGTGGAGTTGGTGGCATGTGAAACCCGCATGTGGAGCATTCGTTTGTGTGGGATGCTCTACCAGGTTCATTCCTAGATAATGCACTCAAAGGGCACTAAGCATAGAGTGTGAAAACTGAGTTTCCTTGAGAGCTGCTTGGAAGCCTGATGGTGTGTGAAGTTAGTGAGCCAACTGGAGTTGTTCTCCCACAAGAACCACTCCGCTGATCCTTCTTCAATATGCCCTTCACCAACATGCAGTGTTTCCTTGATTGAATTAGCTCTCACACCAATATTTGCGTCTAAAGCCTTTGCATTGAGGGCTATCTGAAAACGGCTGTGGCGCTGAAGTTGCCTGTGAATGTGGAGTTGGTGGCATGTGAAACCCGCATGTGGAGCATTCGTTTGTGTGGGATGCTCACCAAGCTTCATTTCAGTCCTAGGCACTCAAAGGGCACTAAGCATAGAGTGTGAAAACTGAGTTTCCTTGAGAGCTGCTTGGAAGCCTGATGGTGTGTGAAGTTAGTGAGCCAAATGGAGTTGTTCTCCCACAAGAACCACTCGGCTGATCCTTCTTCAATATGCCCTTCACCAACATGCAGTGTTTCCTTGATTGAATTAGCTCTCACACCAATATTTGCGTCTAGAGCCTTTGCATTGAGGGCTATCTGAAAACGGCTGTGGCCCTGAAGTTGCCTGAGAATGTGGAGTTGGTGGCATGTGAAACCCACATGTGGAGCATTCGTTTGTGTGGTATGCTCTACCAGGTTCATTCCTAGATAATGCACTCAAAGGGCACTAAGCATGGAGTGTGAAAACTGAGTTTCCTTGAGAGCTGCTTGGAAGCCTGATGGTGTGTGAAGTTAGTGAGCCAAATGGAGTTGTTCTCCCACAAGAACCACTCGGCTGATCCTTCTTCAATATGCCCTTCACCAACATGCAGTGTTTCCTTGATTGAATTAGCTCTCACACCAATATTTGAGTCTAGAACCTTTGCATTGAGGGCTATCTGAAAACGGCTGTGGCGCTGAAGTTGCCTGTGAATGTGGAGTTGGTGGCATGTGAAACCCTCCTGTGGAGCATTCGTTTGTGTGGGATGCACTACCAGGGTCATTCCTAGATAATGCACTCAAAGGGCACTAAGCATAGAGTGTGAAAACTGAGTTTCCTTGAGAGCTGCTTGGAAGCCTGATGGTGTGTGAAGTTAGTGAGCCAAATGGAGTTGTTCTCCCACAAGAACCACTCGGCTGATCCTTCTTCAATATGCCCTTCACCAACATGCAGTGTTTCCTTGATTGAATTAGCTCTCACACCAATATTTGCGTCTAGAGCCTTTGCATTGAGGGCTATCTGAAAACGGCTGTGGCGCTGAAGTTGCCTGTGAATGTGGAGTTGGTGGCATGTGAAACCCGCATGTGGAGCATTCGTTTGTGTGGGATGCTCTACCAGGTTCATTCCTAGATAATGCACTCAAAGGGCACTAAGCATAGAGTGTGAAAACTGAGTTTCCTTGAGAGCTGCTTGGAAGCCTTATGGTTTGTGAAGTTAGTGAGCCAAATCTAGTTGTTCTCCCACAAGAACCACTCGGCTGATCCTTCTTCAATATGCCCTTCACCAACATGCAGTGTTTCCTTGATTGAATTAGCTCTCACACCAATATTTGCGTCTAGAGCCTTTGCATTGAGGGCTATATGAAAACGGCTGTGGCCCTGAAGTTGCCAGTGAATGTGGAGTTGGTGGCATGTGAAACCCACATGTGGAGCATTCGTTTGTGTGGGATGCTCACCAAGCTTCATTTCAGTGCTAGGCACTCAAAGGGCACTAAGCATAGAGTGTGAAAACTGAGTTTCCTTGAGAGCTGCTTGGAAGCCTGATGGTGTGTGAAGTTAGTGAGCCAAATGGAGTTGTTCTCCCACAAGAACCACTCGGCTGATGCTTCTTCAATATGCCCTTCACCAACATGCAGTGTTTCCTTGATTGAATTAGCTCTCACACCAATATTTGCGTCTAGAGCCTTTGCATTGAGGGCTATCTGAAAACGGCTGTGGCCCTGAAGTTGCCTGAGAATGTGGAGTTGGTGGCATGTGAAACCCTCATGTGGAGCATTCGTTTGTGTGGGATGCTCTACCAGGTTCATTCCTAGATAATGCACTCAAAGGGCACTAAGCATAGAGTGTGAAAACTGAGTTTCCTTGAGAGCTGCTTGGAAGCCTGATGGTGTGTGAAGTTAGTGAGCCAAATGGAGTTGTTCTCCCACAAGAACCACTCGGCTGATCCTTCTTCAATATGCCCTTCACCAACATGCAGTGTTTCCTTGATTGAATTAGCTCTCACACCAATATTTGCGTCTTAGATCCTTTGCATTGAGGGCTATCTGAAAACGGCTGTGGCGCTGAAGTTGCCTGTGAATGTGGAGTTGGTGGCATGTGAAACCCGCATGTGGAGCATTCGTTTGTGTGGGATGCTCTACCAGGTTCATTTCTAGATAATGCACTCAAAGGGCACTAAGCATAGAGTGTGAAAACTGAGTTTCCTTGAGAGCTGCTTGGAAGCCTGATGGTGTCTGAAGTTAGTGTGCCAAATGGAGTTGTTCTCCCACAAGAACCACTCGGCTGATCCTTCTTCAATATGCCCTTCACTAACATGCAGTGCTGCCTTGATTGAATTAGCTCTCACACCAATATTTGCGTCTAGAGCCTTTGCATTGAGGGCTATCTGAAAACGGCTGTGGCGCTGACCTTGAGTGTGAATGTGGAGTTGGTGGCATGTGAAACCCGCATGTGGAGCATTCGTTTGTGTGGGATGCTCTACCAGGTTCATTCCTAGATAATGCACTCAAAGGGCACTAAGCATAGAGTGTGAAAACTGAGTTTCCTTGAGAGCTGCTTGGAAGCCTGATGGTGTGTGAAGTTAGTGAGCCAACTGGAGTTGTTCTCCCACAAGAACCACTCGGCTGATCCTTCTTCAATATGCCCTTCACCAACATGCAGTGTTTCCTTGATTGAATTAGCTCTCACACCAATATTTGCGTCTAGAGCCTTTGCATTGAGGGCTATCTGAAAACGGCTGTGGCGCTGAAGTTGCCTGTGAATGTGGAGTTGGTGGCATGTGAAACCCTCATGTGGAGCATTCGTTTGTGTGGGATCCTCACCATGATTCATTTCTAGATAATGCACTCAAAGGGCACTAAGCATAGAGTGTGAAAACTGAGTTTCCTTGAGAGCTGCTTGGAAGCCTGATGGTGTGTGAAGTTAGTGAGCCAAATGGAGTTGTTCTCCCACAAGAACCACTCGGCTGATCCTTCTTCAATATGCCCTTCACCAACATGCAGTGTTTCCTTGATTGAATTAGCTCTCACACCAATATTTGCGTCTAGAGCCTTTGCATTGAGGGCTATCTGAAAACGGCTGTGGCGCTGACGTTGCCTGTGAATGTGGAGTTGGTGGCATGTGAAACCCGCATGTGGAGCATTCGTTTGTGTGGGATGCTCTACCAGGTTCATTCCTAGATAATGCACTCAAAGGGCACTAAGCATAGAGTGTGAAAACTGAGTTTCCTTGAGAGCTGCTTGGAAGCCTGATGGTGTGTGAAGTTAGTGAGCCAAATGGAGTTGTTCTCCCACAAGAACCACTCCGCTGATCCTTCTTCAATATGCCCTTCACCAACATGCAGTGTTTCCTTGATTGAATTAGCTCTCACACCAATATTTGCGTCTAAAGCCTTTGCATTGAGGGCTATCTGAAAACGGCTGTGGCGCTGAAGTTGCCTGTGAATGTGGAGTTGGTGGCATGTGAAACCCGCATGTGGAGCATTCGTTTGTGTGGGATGCTCACCAAGCTTCATTTCAGTCCTAGGCACTCAAAGGGCACTAAGCATAGAGTGTGAAAACTGAGTTTCCTTGAGAGCTGCTTGGAAGCCTGATGGTGTGTGAAGTTAGTGAGCCAAATGGAGTTGTTCTCCCACAAGAACCACTCGGCTGATCCTTCTTCAATATGCCCTTCACCAACATGCAGTGTTTCCTTGATTGAATTAGCTCTCACACCAATATTTGCGTCTAGAGCCTTTGCATTGAGGGCTATCTGAAAACGGTTGTGGCGCTGAAGTTGCCTGTGAATGTGGAGTTGGTGGCATGTGAAACCCGCATGTGGAGCATTCGTTTGTGTGGGATGCTCTACCAGGTTCATTCCTAGATAATGCACTCAAAGGGCACTAAGCATAGAGTGTGAAAACTGAGTTTCCTTGAGAGCTGCTTGGAAGCCTGATGGTGTGTGAAGTTAGTGTGCCAAATGGAGTTGTTCTCCCACAAGAACCACTCGGCTGATCCTTCTTCAATATGCCCTTCACCAACATGCAGTGCTGCCTTGATTGAATTAGCTCTCACACCAATATTTGCGTCTAGAGCCTTTGCATTGAGGGCTATCTGAAAACGGCTGTGGCGCTGACGTTGCCTGAGAATGTGGAGTTGGTGGCATGTGAAACCCGCATGTGGAGCATTCGTTTGTGTGGGATGCTCACCAAACTTCATTTCAGCCCTAGGCACTCAAAGGGCACTAAGCATAGAGTGTGAAAACTGAGTTTCCTTGAGAGCTGCTTGGAAGCCTGATGGTGTGTGAAGTTAGTGAGCCAAATGGAGTTGTTCTCCCACAAGAACCACTCGGCTGATCCTTCTTCAATATGCCCTTCACCAACATGCAGTGTTTCCTTGATTGAATTAGCTCTCACACCAATATTTGCGTCTAGAGCCTTTGCATTGAGGGCTATCTGAAAACGGCTGTGGCGCTGACGTTGCCTGTGAGTGTGGAGTTGGTGGCATGTGAAACCCACATGTGGAGCATTCGTTTGTGTGGGATCCTCACCAAGATTCATTTCTAGATAATGCACTCAAAGGGCACTAAGCATAGAGTGTGAAAACTGAGTTTCCTTGAGAGCTGCTTGGAAGCCTGATGGTGTGTGAAGTTAGTGAGCCAAATGGAGTTGTTCTCCCACAAGAACCACTCGGCTGATCCTTCTTCAATATGCCCTTCACCAACATGCAGTGTTTCCTTGATTGAATTAGCTCTCACACCAATATTTGCGTCTAGAGCCTTTGCATTGAGGGCTATCTGAAAACGGCTGTGGCCCTGAAGTTGCCTGAGAATGTGGAGTTGGTGGCATGTGAAACCCACATGTGGAGCATTCGTTTGTGTGGTATGCTCTACCAGGTTCATTCCTAGATAATGCACTCAAAGGGCACTAAGCATGGAGTGTGAAAACTGAGTTTCCTTGAGAGCTGCTTGGAAGCCTGATGGTGTGTGAAGTTAGTGAGCCAAATGGAGTTGTTCTCCCACAAGAACCACTCGGCTGATCCTTCTTCAATATGCCCTTCACCAACATGCAGTGTTTCCTTGATTGAATTAGCTCTCACACCAATATTCGCGTCTAGAGCCTTTGCATTGAGGGCTATCTGAAAACGGCTGTGGCCCTGAAGTTGCCAGTGAATGTGGAGTTGGTGGCATGTGAAACCCGCATGTGAAGCATTCGTTTGTGTGGGATGCTCTACCAGGTTCATTCCTAGATAATGCACTCAAAGGGCACTAAGCATAGAGTGTGAAAACTGAGTTTCCTTGAGAGCTGCTTGGAAGCCTGATGGTGTGTGAAGTTAGTGAGCCAAATGGAGTTGTTCTTCCACAAGAACCACTCGGCTGATCCTTCTTCAATATGCCCTTCACCAACATGCAGTGTTTCCTTGATTGAATTAGCTCTCACACCAATATTTGCGTCTAGATCCTTTGCATTGAGGGCTATCTGAAAACGGCTGTGGCGCTGACGTTGCCTGTGAATGTGGAGTTGGTGGCATGTGAAACCCGCATGTGGAGCATTCGTTTGTGTGGGATGCTCACCAAGCTTCATTTCCGTCCTAGGCACTCAAAGGGCACTAAGCATAGAGTGTGAAAACTGAGTTTCCTTGAGAGCTGCTTGGAAGCCTGATGGTGTGTGAAGTTAGTGAGCCAAATGGAGTTGTTCTCCCACAAGAACCACTCGGCTGATCCTTCTTCAATATGCCCTTCACCAACATGCAGTGTTTCCTTGATTGAATTAGCTCTCACACCAATATTTGCGTCTAGAGCCTTTGCATTGAGGGCTATCTGAAAACGGCTGTGGCCCTGAAGTTGCCTGAGAATGTGGAGTTGGTGGCATGTGAAACCCGCATGTGGAGCATTCGTTTGTGTGGGATGCTCTACCAGGTTCATTCCTAGATCATGCACTCAAAGGGCACTAAGCATTGAGTGTGAAAACTGAGTTTCCTTGAGAGCTGCTTAGAAGCCTGATGGTGTGTGAAGTTAGTGAGCCAAATGGAGTTGTTCTCCCACAAGAACCACTCGGCTGATCCTTCTTCAATATGCCCTTCACCAACATGCAGTGTTTCCTTGATTGAATTAGCTCTTACACCAATATTTGCGTCTAGAGCCTTTGCATTGAGGGCTATCTGAAAACGGCTGTGGCCCTGAAGTTGCCAGTGAATGTGGAGTTGGTGGCATGTGAAACCCGCATGTGGAGCATTCGTTTGTGTGGGATGCTCTACCAGGTTCATTCCTAGATAATGCACTCAAAGGGCACTAAGCATAGAGTGTGAAAACTGAGTTTCCTTGAGAGCTGCTTGGAAGCCTGATGGTGTGTGAAGTTAGTGAGCCAACTGGAGTTGTTCTCCCACAAGAACCACTCCGCTGATCCTTCTTCAATATGCCCTTCACCAACATGCAGTGTTTCCTTGATTGAATTAGCTCTCACACCAATATTTTCGTCTAGAGCCTTTGCATTGAGGGCTATCTGAAAACGGCTGTGGCGCTGAAGTTGCCTGAGAATGTGGAGTTGGTGGCATGTGAAACCCGCATGTGGAGCATTCGTTTGTGTGGGATGCTCACCAAGCTTCATTTCAGTCCTAGGCACTCAAAGGGCACTAAGCATAGAGTGTGAAAACTGAGTTTCCTTGAGAGCTGCTTGGAAGCCTGATGGTGTGTGAAGTTAGTGAGCCAAATGGAGTTGTTCTCCCACAAGAACCACTCGGCTGATCCTTCTTCAATATGCCCTTCACCAACATGCAGTGTTTCCTTGATTGAATTACCTCTCACACCAATATTTGCATCTAGAGCCTTTGCATTGAGGGCTATCTGAAAACGGTTGTGGCGCTGAAGTTGCCTGTGAATGTGGAGTTGGTGGCATGTGAAACCCGCATGTGGAGCATTCGTTTGTGTGGGATGCTCTACCAGGTTCATTCCTAGATAATGCACTCAAAGGGCACTAAGCATAGAGTGTGAAAACTGAGTTTCCTTGAGAGCTGCTTGGAAGCCTGATGGTGTGTGAAGTTAGTGTGCCAAATGGAGTTGTTCTCCCACAAGAACCACTCGGCTGATCCTTCTTCAATATGCCCTTCACCAACATGCAGTGCTGCCTTGATTGAATTAGCTCTCACACCAATATTTGCGTCTAGAGCCTTTGCATTGAGGGCTATCTGAAAACGGCTGTGGCCCTGAAGTTGCCTGAGAATGTGGAGTTGGTGGCATGTGAAACCCGCATGTGGAGCATTCGTTTGTGTGGGATGCTCACCAAACTTCATTTCAGCCCTAGGCACTCAAAGGGCACTAAGCATAGAGTGTGAAAACTGAGTTTCCTTGAGAGCTGCTTGGAAGCCTGATGGTGTGTGAAGTTAGTGAGCCAAATGGAGTTGTTCTCCCACAAGAACCACTCGGCTGATCCTTCTTCAATATGCCCTTCACCAACATGCAGTGTTTCCTTGATTGAATTAGCTCTCACACCAATATTTGCGTCTAGAGCCTTTGCATTGAGGGCTATCTGAAAACGGCTGTGGCGCTGAAGTTGCCTGAGAATGTGGAGTTGGTGGCATGTGAAACCCACATGTGGAGCATTCGTTTGTGTGGGATCCTCACCAAGATTCATTTCTAGATAATGCACTCAAAGGGCACTAAGCATAGAGTGTGAAAACTGAGTTTCCTTGAGAGCTGCTTGGAAGCCTGATGGTGTGTGAAGTTAGTGAGCCAAATGGAGTTGTTCTCCCACAAGAACCACTCGGCTGATCCTTCTTCAATATGCCCTTCACCAACATGCAGTGTTTCCTTGATTGAATTAGCTCTCACACCAATATTTGCGTCTAGAGCCTTTGCATTGAGGGCTATCTGAAAACGGCTGTGGCGCTGAAGTTGCCTGAGAATGTGGAGTTGGTGGCATGTGAAACCCACATGTGGAGCATTCGTTTGTGTGGTATGCTCTACCAGGTTCATTCCTAGATAATGCACTCAAAGGGCACTAAGCATGGAGTGTGAAAACTGAGTTTCCTTGAGAGCTGCTTGGAAGCCTGATGGTGTGTGAAGTTAGTGAGCCAAATGGAGTTGTTCTCCCACAAGAACCACTCGGCTGATCCTTCTTCAATATGCCCTTCACCAACATGCAGTGTTTCCTTGATTGAATTAGCTCTCACACCAATATTCGCGTCTAGAGCCTTTGCATTGAGGGCTATCTGAAAACGGCTGTGGCCCTGAAGTTGCCAGTGAATGTGGAGTTGGTGGCATGTGAAACCCGCATGTGAAGCATTCGTTTGTGTGGGATGCTCTACCAGGTTCATTCCTAGATAATGCACTCAAAGGGCACTAAGCATAGAGTGTGAAAACTGAGTTTCCTTGAGAGCTGCTTGGAAGCCTGATGGTGTGTGAAGTTAGTGAGCCAAATGGAGTTGTCCTCCCACAAGAACCACTCGGTTGATCCTTCTTCAATATGCCCTTCACCAACATGCAGTGTTTCCTTGATTGAATTAGCTCACACAACAATATTTGCGTCTAGATCCTTTGCATTGAGGGCTATCTGAAAACGGCTGTGGCCCTGATGTTGCCTGAGAATGTGGAGTTGGTGGCATGTGAAACCCGCATGTGGAGCATTCGTTTGTGTGGGATGCTCACCAAGCTTCATTTCCGTCCTAGGCACTCAAAGGGCACTAAGCATAGAGTGTGAAACCTGAGTTTCCTTGAGAGCTGCTTGGAAGCCTGATGGTGTGTGAAGTTAGTGAGCCAAATGGAGTTGTTCTCCCACAAGAACTACTCGGCTGATCCTTCTTCAATATGCCCTTCACCAACATGCAGTGTTTCCTTGATTGAATTAGCTCTCACACCAATATTTGCGTCTAGAGCCTTTGCATTGAGGGCTATCTGAAAACGGCTGTGGCGCTGAAGTTGCCTGAGAATGTGGAGTTGGTGGCATGTGAAACCCGCCTGTGGAGCATTCGTTTGTGTGGGATGCTCTACCAGGTTAATTCCTAGATAATGCACTGAAAGGACACTAAGCATAGAGTGTGAAAACTGAGTTTCCTTGAGAGCTGCTTGGAAGCCTGATGGTGTGTGAAGTTAGTGAGCCAAATGGAGTTGTTCTCCCACAAGAACCACTCGGCTGATCTTTCTTCAATATGCCCTTCACCAACATGCAGTGTTTCCTTGATTGAATTAGCTCTCACACAAGTATTTGCGTCTAGAGCCTTTGCATTGAGGGCTATCTGAAAACGGCTGTGGCGCTGAAGTTGCCTGTGAATGTGGAGTTGGTGGCATGTGAAACCCGCATGTGGAGCATTCGTTTGTGTGGGATGCTCTACCAGGTTCATTCCTAGATAATGCACTCAAAGGGCACTAAGCATAGAGTGTGAAAACTGAGTTTCCTTGAGAGCTGCTTGGAAGCCTGATGGTGTGTGAAGTTAGTGAGCCAAATGGAGTTGTTCTCCCACAAGAACCACTCGGCTGATCCTTCTTCAATATGCCCTTCACCAACATGCAGTGTTTCCTTGATTGAATTACCTCTCATACCAATATTTGTGTCCAGATCCTTTGCATTGAGGGCTATCTGATAACGGCTGTGGCGCTGAAGTTGCCTGTGAATGTGGAGTTGGTGGCATGTGAAACCCGCATGTGGAGCATTCGTTTGTGTGGGATGCTCACCAAACTTCATTTCAGTCCTAGGCACTCAAAGGGCACTAAGCATAGAGTGTGAAAACTGAGTTTCCTTGAGAGCTGCTTGGAAGCCTGATGGTGTGTGAAGTTAGTGAGCCAAATGGAGTTGTTCTCCCACAAGAACCACTCGGCTGATCCTTCTTCAATATGCCCTTCACCAACATGCAGTGTTTCCTTGATTGAATTAGCTCTCACACCAATATTTGCGTCTAGAGCCTTTGCATTGAGGGCTATCTGAAAACGGCTGTGGCGCTGACGTTGCCTGTGAATGTGGAGTTGGTGGCATGTGAAACCCTCATGTGGAGCATTCGTTTGTGTGGGATCCTCACCAAGATTCATTTCTAGATAATGCACTCAAAGGGCACTAAGCATAGAGTGTGAAAACTGAGTTTCCTTGAGAGCTGCTTGGAAGCCTGATGGTGTGTGAAGTTAGTGAGCCAAATGGAGTTGTTCTCCCACAAGAACCACTCGGCTGATCCTTCTTCAATATGCCCTTCACCAACATGCAGTGTTTCCTTGATTGAATTAGCTCTCACACCAATATTTGCGTCTAGAGCCTTTGCATTGAGGGCTATCTGAAAACGGCTGTGGCCCTGAAGTTGCCTGTGAATGTGGAGTTGGTGGCATGTGAAACCCACATGTGGAGCATTCGTTTGTGTGGGATGCTCTACCAGGTTCATTCCTAGATAATGCACTCAAAGGGCACTAAGCATGGAGTGTGAAAACTGAGTTTCCTTGAGAGCTGCTTGGAAGCCTGATGGTGTGTGAAGTTAGTGAGCCAAATGGAGTTGTTCTCCCACAACAACCACTCGGCTGATCCTTCTTCAATATGCCCTTCACCAACATGCAGTGTTTCCTTGATTGAATTAGCTCTCACACCAATATTTGCGTCTAGAGCCTTTGCATTGAGGGCTATCTGAAAACGGCTGTGGCGCTGAAGTTGCCTGTGAATGTGGAGTTGGTGGCATGTGAAACCCGCATGTGGAGCATTCGTTTGTGTGGGATGCTCTACCAGGTTCATTTCTAGATAATGCACTCAAAGGACACTAAGCATAGAGTGTGAAAACTGAGTTTCCTTGAGAGCTGCTTGGAAGCCTGATGGTGTGTGAAGTTAGTGAGCCAAATGGAGTTGTTCTCCCACAAGAACCACTCGGCTGATCCTTCTTCAATATGCCCTTCACCAACATGCAGTGTTTCCTTGATTGAATTACCTCTCACACCAATATTTGTGTCCAGATCCTTTGCATTGAGGGCTATCTGATAACGGCTGTGGCGCTGAAGTTGCCTGTGAATGTGGAGTTGGTGGCATGTGAAACCCGCATGTGGAGCATTCGTTTGTGTGGGATGCTCACCAAACTTCATTTCAGTCCTAGGCACTCAAAGGGCACTAAGCATAGAGTGTGAAAACTGAGTTTCCTTGAGAGCTGCTTGGAAGCCTGATGGTGTGTGAAGTTAGTGAGCCAAATGGAGTTGTTCTCCCACAAGAACCACTCGGCTGATCCTTCTTCAATATGCCCTTCACCAACATGCAGTGTTTCCTTGATTGAATTAGCTCTCACACCAATATTTGCGTCTAGAGCCTTTGCATTGAGGGCTATCTGAAAACGGCTGTGGCGCTGACGTTGCCTGTGAATGTGGAGTTGGTGGCATGTGAAACCCTCATGTGGAGCATTCGTTTGTGTGGGATCCTCACCAAGATTCATTTCTAGATAATGCACTCAAAGGGCACTAAGCATAGAGTGTGAAAACTGAGTTTCCTTGAGAGCTGCTTGGAAGCCTGATGGTGTGTGAAGTTAGTGAGCCAAATGGAGTTGTTCTCCCACAAGAACCACTCGGCTGATCCTTCTTCAATATGCCCTTCACCAACATGCAGTGTTTCCTTGATTGAATTAGCTCTCACACCAATATTTGCGTCTAGAGCCTTTGCATTGAGGGCTATCTGAAAACGGCTGTGGCCCTGAAGTTGCCTGTGAATGTGGAGTTGGTGGCATGTGAAACCCACATGTGGAGCATTCGTTTGTGTGGGATGCTCTACCAGGTTCATTCCTAGATAATGCACTCAAAGGGCACTAAGCATGGAGTGTGAAAACTGAGTTTCCTTGAGAGCTGCTTGGAAGCCTGATGGTGTGTGAAGTTAGTGAGCCAAATGGAGTTGTTCTCCCACAAGAACCACTCGGCTGATCCTTCTTCAATATGCCCTTCACCAACATGCAGTGTTTCCTTGATTGAATTAGCTCTCACACCAATATTTGCGTCTAGAGCCTTTGCATTGAGGGCTATCTGAAAACGGCTGTGGCGCTGAAGTTGCCTGTGAATGTGGAGTTGGTGGCATGTGAAACCCGCATGTGGAGCATTCGTTTGTGTGGGATGCTCTACCAGGTTCATTTCTAGATAATGCACTCAAAGGACACTAAGCATAGAGTGTGAAAACTGAGTTTCCTTGAGAGCTGCTTGGAAGCCTGATGGTGTGTGAAGTTAGTGAGCCAAATGGAGTTGTTCTCCCACAAGAACCACTCGGCTGATCCTTCTTCAATATGCCCTTCACCAACATGCAGTGTTTCCTTGATTGAATTACCTCTCACACCAATATTTGTGTCCAGATCCTTTGCATTGCGGGGTATTTGATAACGGCTGTGGCCCTGAAGTTGCCTGAGAATGTGGAGTTGGTGGCATGTGAAACCCGCATGTGGAGCATTCGTTTGTGTGGGATGCTCACCAAACTTCATTTCAGTCCTAGGCACTCAAAGGGCACTAAGCATAGAGTGTGAAACCTGAGTTTCCTTGAGAGCTGCTTGGAAGCCTGATGGTGTGTGAAGTTAGTGAGCCAAATGGAGTTGTTCTCCCACAAGAACCACTCGGCTGATCCTTCTTCAATATGCCCTTCACCAACATGCAGTGTTTCCTTGATTGAATTAGCTCTCACACCAATATTTGCGTCTAGAGCCTTTGCATTGAGGGCTATCTGAAAACGGCTGTGGCGCTGAAGTTGCCTGTGAATGTGGAGTTGGTGGCATGTGAAACCCGCATGTGGAGCATTCGTTTGTGTGGGATGCTGTACCAGGTTCATTCCTAGATAATGCACTCAAAGGGCACTAAGCATAGAGTGTGAAAACTGAGTTTCCTTGAGAGCTGCTTGGAAGCCTGATGGTGTGTGAAGTTAGTGAGCCAAATGGAGTTGTTCTCCCACAAGAACCACTCAGCTGATCCTTCTTCAATATGCCCTTCACCAACATGCAGTGTTTCCTTGATTGAATTAGCTCTCACACCAATATTTGCGTCTAGAGCCTTTGCATTGAGGGCTATCTGAAAACGGCTGTGGCGCTGAAGTTGCCTGTGAATGTGGAGTTGGTGGCATGTGAAACCCGCATGTGGAGCATTCGTTTGTGTGGGATGCTCACCAAGCTTCATTTCAGTGCTAGACACTCAAAGGGCACTAAGCATAGAGTGTGAAAACTGAGTTTCCTTGAGAGCTGCTTGGAAGCCTGATGGTGTGTGAAGTTAGTGAGCCAAATGGAGTTGTTCTCCCACAAGAACCACTCGGCTGATCCTTCTTCAATATGCCCTTCACCAACATGCAGTGTTTCCTTGATTGAATTAGCTCTCACACCAATATTTGCGTCTAGAGCCTTTGCATTGAGGGCTATCTGAAAACGGTTGTGGCGCTGAAGTTGCCTGTGAATGTGGAGTTGGTGGCATGTGAAACCCGCATGTGGAGCATTCGTTTGTGTGGGATGCTCTACCAGGTTCATTCCTAGATAATGCACCCAAAGGGCACTAAGCATAGAGTGTGAAAACTGAGTTTCCTTGAGAGCTGCTTGGAAGCCTGATGGTGTGTGAAGTTAGTGTGCCAAATGGAGTTGTTCTCCCACAAGAACCACTCGGCTGATCCTTCTTCAATATGCCCTTCACCAACATGCAGTGCTGCCTTGATTGAATTAGCTCTCACACCAATATTTGCGTCTAGAGCCTTTGCATTGAGGGCTATCTGAAAACGGCTGTGGCCCTGAAGTTGCCTGAGAATGTGGAGTTGGTGGCATGTGAAACCCGCATGTGGAGCATTCGTTTGTGTGGGATGCTCACCAAACTTCATTTCAGTCCTAGGCACTCAAAGGGCACTAAGCATAGAGTGTGAAAACTGAGTTTCCTTGAGAGCTGCTTGGAAGCCTGATGGTGTGTGAAGTTAGTGAGCCAAATGGAGTTGTTCTCCCACAAGAACCACTCGGCTGATCCTTCTTCAATATGCCCTTCACCAACATGCAGTGTTTCCTTGATTGAATTAGCTCTCACACCAATATTTGCGTCTAGAGCCTTTGCATTGAGGGCTATCTGAAAACGGCTGTGGCGCTGACGTTGCCTGTGAATGTGGAGTTGGTGGCATGTGAAACCCGCATGTGGAGCATTCGTTTGTGTGGGATGCTCACCAAGCTTCATTTCAGTCCTAGGCACTCAAAGGGCACTAAGCATAGAGTGTGAAAACTGAGTTTCCTTGAGAGCTGCTTGGAAGCCTGATGGTGTGTGAAGTTAGTGAGCCAAATGGAGTTGTTCTCCCACAAGAACCACTCGGCTGATCCTTCTTCAATATGCCCTTCACCAACATGCAGTGTTTCCTTGATTGAATTACCTCTCACACCAATATTTGTGTCCAGATCCTTTGCATTGAGGGCTATCTGATAACGGCTGTGGCGCTGAAGTTGCCTGAGAATGTGGAGTTGGTGGCATGTGAAACCCGCATGTGGAGCATTCGTTTGTGTGGGATGCTCACCAAACTTCATTTCAGTCCTAGGCACTCAAAGGGCACTAAGCATAGAGTGTGAAAACTGAGTTTCCTTGAGAGCTGCTTGGAAGCCTGATGGTGTGTGAAGTTAGTGAGCCAAATGGAGTTGTTCTCCCACAAGAACCACTCGGCTGATCCTTCTTCAATATGCCCTTCACCAACATGCAGTGTTTCCTTGATTGAATTAGCTCTCACACCAATATTTGCGTCTAGAGCCTTTGCATTGAGGGCTATCTGAAAACGGTTGTGGCGCTGAAGTTGCCTGTGAATGTGGAGTTGGTGGCATGTGAAACCCGCATGTGGAGCATTCGTTTGTGTGGGATGCTCTACCAGGTTCATTCCTAGATAATGCACTCAAAGGGCACTAAGCATAGAGTGTGAAAACTGAGTTTCCTTGAGAGCTGCTTGGAAGCCTGATGGTGTGTGAAGTTAGTGAGCCAAATGGAGTTGTTCTCCCACAAGAACCACTCGGCTGATCCTTCTTCAATATGCCCTTCACCAACATGCAGTGTTTCCTTGATTGAATTACCTCTCACACCAATATTTGTGTCCAGATCCTTTGCATTGAGGGCTATCTGATAACGGCTGTGGCGCTGAAGTTGCCTGAGAATGTGGAGTTGGTGGCATGTGAAACCCGCATGTGGAGCATTCGTTTGTGTGGGATGCTCACCAAACTTCATTTCAGTCCTAGGCACTCAAAGGGCACTAAGCATAGAGTGTGAAAACTGAGTTTCCTTGAGAGCTGCTTGGAAGCCTGATGGTGTGTGAAGTTAGTGAGCCAAATGGAGTTGTTCTCCCACAAGAACCACTCGGCTGATCCTTCTTCAATATGCCCTTCACCAACATGCAGTGTTTCCTTGATTGAATTAGCTCTCACACCAATATTTGCGTCTAGAGCCTTTGCATTGAGGGCTATCTGAAAACGGTTGTGGCGCTGAAGTTGCCTGTGAATGTGGAGTTGGTGGCATGTGAAACCCGCATGTGGAGCATTCGTTTGTGTGGGATGCTCTACCAGGTTCATTCCTAGATAATGCACCCAAAGGGCACTAAGCATAGAGTGTGAAAACTGAGTTTCCTTGAGAGCTGCTTGGAAGCCTGATGGTGTGTGAAGTTAGTGTGCCAAATGGAGTTGTTCTCCCACAAGAACCACTCGGCTGATCCTTCTTCAATATGCCCTTCACCAACATGCAGTGCTGCCTTGATTGAATTAGCTCTCACACCAATATTTGCGTCTAGAGCCTTTGCATTGAGGGCTATCTGAAAACGGCTGTGGCCCTGAAGTTGCCTGAGAATGTGGAGTTGGTGGCATGTGAAACCCGCATGTGAAGCATTCGTTTGTGTGGGATGCTCACCAAACTTCATTTCAGTCCTAGGCACTCAAAGGGCACTAAGCATAGAGTGTGAAAACTGAGTTTCCTTGAGAGCTGCTTGGAAGCCTGATGGTGTGTGAAGTTAGTGAGCCAAATGGAGTTGTTCTCCCACAAGAACCACTCGGCTGATCCTTCTTCAATATGCCCTTCACCAACATGCAGTGTTTCCTTGATTGAATTAGCTCTCACACCAATATTTGCGTCTAGAGCCTTTGCATTGAGGGCTATCTGAAAACGGCTGTGGCGCTGACGTTGCCTGTGAATGTGGAGTTGGTGGCATGTGAAACCCTCATGTGGAGCATTCGTTTGTGTGGGATCCTCACCAAGATTCATTTCTAGATAATGCACTCAAAGGGCACTAAGCATAGAGTGTGAAAACTGAGTTTCCTTGAGAGCTGCTTGGAAGCCTGATGGTGTGTGAAGTTAGTGAGCCAAATGGAGTTGTTCTCCCACAAGAACCACTCAGCTGATCCTTCTTCAATATGCCCTTCACCAACATGCAGTGTTGCCTTGATTGAATTAGCTCTCACACCAATATTTGCGTCTAGAGCCTTTGCATTGAGGGCTATCTGAAAACGGCTGTGGCCCTGAAGTTGCCTGAGAATGTGGAGTTGGTGGCATGTGAAACCCACATGTGGAGCAATCGTTTGTGTGGGATGCTCTACCAGGTTCATTCCTAGATAATGCACTCAAAGGGCACTAAGCATAGAGTGTGAAAACTGAGTTTCCTTGAGAGCTGCTTGGAAGCCTGATGGTGTGTGAAGTTAGTGAGCCAAATGGAGTTGTCCTCCCACAAGAACCACTCGGTTGATCCTTCTTCAATATGCCCTTCACCAACATGCAGTGTTTCCTTGATTGAATTAGCTCTCACAACAATATTTGCGTCTAGATCCTTTGCATTGAGGGCTATCTGAAAACGGCTGTGGCGCTGAAGTTGCCTGAGAATGTGGAGTTGGTGGCATGTGAAACCCGCATGTGGAGCATTCGTTTGTGTGGGATGCTCTACCAGGTTCATTTCTAGATAATGCACTCAAAGGACACTAAGCATAGAGTGTGAAAACTGAGTTTCCTTGAGAGCTGCTTGGAAGCCTGATGGTGTGTGAAGTTAGTGAGCCAAATGGAGTTGTTCTCCCACAAGAACCACTCAGCTGATCCTTCTTCAATATGCCCTTCACCAACATGCAGTGTTTCCTTGATTGAATTACCTCTCACACCAATATTTGTGTCCAGATCCTTTGCATTGAGGGCTATCTGATAACGGCTGTGGCGCTGAAGTTGCCTGAGAATGTGGAGTTGGTGGCATGTGAAACCCGCATGTGGAGCATTCGTTTGTGTGGGATGCTCACCAAACTTCATTTCAGTCCTAGGCACTCAAAGGGCACTAAGCATAGAGTGTGAAAACTGAGTTTCCTTGAGAGCTGCTTGGAAGCCTGATGGTGTGTGA
Organism: Ochotona princeps; assembly: GCF_030435755.1. Taxonomy (NCBI): domain Eukaryota; kingdom Metazoa; phylum Chordata; class Mammalia; order Lagomorpha; family Ochotonidae; genus Ochotona; species Ochotona princeps. The sequence goes on along the minus strand of NW_026697086.1, from coordinate 23,330 downwards.
AGTTAGTGAGCCAAATGGAGTTGTTCTCCCACAAGAACCACTCGGCTGATCCTTCTTCAATATGCCCTTCACCAACATGCAGTGTTGCCTTGATTGAATTAGCTCTCACACCAATATTTGCGTCTAGAGCCTTTGCATTGAGGGCTATCTGAAAACGGCTGTGGCGCTGACGTTGCCTGTGAATGTGGAGTTGGTGGCATGTGAAACCCTCATGTGGAGCATTCGTTTGTGTGGGATCCTCACCAAGATTCATTTCTAGATAATGCACTCAAAGGGCACTAAGCATAGAGTGTGAAAACTGAGTTTCCTTGAGAGCTGCTTGGAAGCCTGATGGTGTGTGAAGTTAGTGAGCCAAATGGAGTTGTTCTCCCACAAGAACCACTCGGCTGATCCTTCTTCAATATGCCCTTCACCAACATGCAGTGTTTCCTTGATTGAATTAGCTCTCACACCAATATTTGCGTCTAGAGCCTTTGCATTGAGGGCTATCTGAAAACGGCTGTGGCCCTGAAGTTGCCTGAGAATGTGGAGTTGGTGGCATGTGAAACCCACATGTGGAGCATTCGTTTGTGTGGGATGCTCTACCAGGTTCATTCCTAGATAATGCACTCAAAGGGCACTAAGCATGGAGTGTGAAAACTGAGTTTCCTTGAGAGCTGCTTGGAAGCCTGATGGTGTGTGAAGTTAGTGAGCCAAATGGAGTTGTTCTCCCACAAGAACCACTCGGCTGATCCTTCTTCAATATGCCCTTCACCAACATGCAGTGTTTCCTTGATTGAATTAGCTCTCACACCAATATTCGCGTCTAGAGCCTTTGCATTGAGGGCTATCTGAAAACGGCTGTGGCCCTGAAGTTGCCAGTGAATGTGGAGTTGGTGGCATGTGAAACCCGCATGTGGAGCATTCGTTTGTGTGGGATGCTCTACCAGGTTCATTCCTAGATAATGCACTCAAAGGGCACTAAGCATAGAGTGTGAAAACTGAGTTTCCTTGAGAGCTGCTTGGAAGCCTGATGGTGTGTGAAGTTAGTGAGCCAAATGGAGTTGTTCTCCCACAAGAACCACTCGGCTGATCCTTCTTCAATATGCCCTTCACCAACATGCAGTGTTTCCTTGATTGAATTAGCTCTCACACCAATATTTGCGTCTAGATTCTTTGCATTGAGGGCTATCTGAAAACGGCTGCGGCCCTGAAGTTGCCTGAGCATGTGGAGTTGGTGGCATGTGAAACCTGCATATGGAGCATTCGTTTGTGTGGGATGCTCACCAAACTTCATTTCAGTCCTAGGCACTCAAAGGGCACTAAGCATAGAGTGTGAAAACTGAGTTTCCTTGAGAGCTGCTTGGAAGCCTGATGGTGTGTGAAGTTAGTGAGCCAAATGGAGTTGTTCTCCCACAAGAACCACTCGGCTGATCCTTCTTCAATATGCCCTTCACCAACATGCAGTGTTTCCTTGATTGAATTAGCTCTCACACCAATATTTGCGTCTAGAGCCTTTGCATTGAGGGCTATCTGAAAACGGCTGTGGCGCTGACGTTGCCTGTGAATGTGGAGTTGGTGGCATGTGAAACCCGCATGTGGAGCATTCGTTTGTGTGGGATGCTCTACCAGGTTCATTCCTAGATAATGCACTCAAAGGGCACTAAGCATAGAGTGTGAAAACTGAGTTTCCTTGAGAGCTGCTTGGAAGCCTGATGGTGTGTGAAGTTAGTGAGCCAAATGGAGTTGTCCTCCCACAAGAACCACTCGGTTGATCCTTCTTCAATATGCCCTTCACCAACATGCAGTGTTTCCTTGATTGAATTAGCTCTCACAACAATATTTGCGTCTAGATCCTTTACATTGAGGGCTATCTGAAAACGGCTGTGGCGCTGAAGTTGCCTGAGAATGTGGAGTTGGTGGCATGTGAAACCCGCATGTGGAGCATTCGTTTGTGTGGGATGCTCACCAAGCTTCATTTCCGTCCTAGGCACTCAAAGGGCACTAAGCATAGAGTGTGAAACCTGAGTTTCCTTGAGAGCTGCTTGGAAGCCTGATGGTGTGTGAAGTTAGTGAGCCAAATGGAGTTGTTCTCCCACAAGAACCACTCGGCTGATCCTTCTTCAATATGCCCTTCACCAACATGCAGTGTTTCCTTGATTGAATTAGCTCTCACACAAGTATTTGCGTGTAGAGCCTTTGCATTGAGGGCTATCTGAAAACGGCTGTGGCCCTGAAGTTGCCTGAGAATGTGGAGTTGGTGGCATGTGAAACCCGCATGTGGAGCATTCGTTTGTGTGGGATGCTCTACCAGGTTCATTTCTAGATAATGGACTCAAAGGACACTAAGCATAGAGTGTGAAAACTGAGTTTCCTTGAGAGCTGCTTGGAAGCCTGATGGTGTGTGAAGTTAGTGAGCCAAATGGAGTTGTTCTCCCACAAGAACCACTCGGCTGATCCTTCTTCAATATGCCCTTCACCAACATGCAGTGTTTCCTTGATTGAATTACCTCTCACACCAATATTTGTGTCCAGATCCTTTGCATTGAGGGCTATCTGAAAACGGCTGTGGCGCTGAAGTTGCCTGAGAATGTGGAGTTGGTGGCATGTGAAACCCGCATGTGGAGCATTCGTTTGTGTGGGATGCTCAGCAAACTTCATTTCAGTCCTAGGCACTCAAAGGGCACTAAGCATAGAGTGTGAAAACTGAGTTTCCTTGAGAGCTGCTTGGAAGCCTGATGGTGTGTGAAGTTAGTGAGCCAAATGGAGTTGTTCTCCCACAAGAACCACTCGGCTGATCCTTCTTCAATATGCCCTTCACCAACATGCAGTGTTTCCTTGATTGAATTAGCTCTCACACCAATATTTGCGTCTAGAGCCTTTGCATTGAGGGCTATCTGAAAACGGCTGTGGCGCTGACGTTGCCTGTGAATGTGGAGTTGGTGGCATGTGAAACCCTCCTGTGGAGCATTCGTTTGTGTGGGATCCTCACCAAGATTCATTTCTAGATAATGCACTCAAAGGGCACTAAGCATAGAGTGTGAAAACTGAGTTTCCTTGAGAGCTGCTTGGAAGCCTGATGGTGTGTGAAGTTAGTGAGCCAAATGGAGTTGTTCTCCCACAAGAACCACTCGGCTGATCCTTCTTCAATATGCCCTTCACCAACATGCAGTGTTGCCTTGATTGAATTAGCTCTCACACCAATATTTGCGTCTAGAGCCTTTGCATTGAGGGCTATCTGAAAACGGCTGTGGCCCTGAAGTTGCCTGAGAATGTGGAGTTGGTGGCATGTGAAACCCACATGTGGAGCATTCGTTTGTGTGGGATGCTCTACCAGGTTCATTCCTAGATAATGCACTCAAAGGGCACTAAGCATGGAGTGTGAAAACTGAGTTTCCTTGAGAGCTGCTTGGAAGCCTGATGGTGTGTGAAGTTAGTGAGCCAAATGGAGTTGTTCTCCCACAAGAACCACTCGGCTGATCCTTCTTCAATATGCCCTTCACCAACATGCAGTGCTGCCTTGATTGAATTAGCTCTCACACCAATATTCGCGTCTAGAGCCTTTGCATTGAGGGTTATCTGAAAACGGCTGTGGCCCTGAAGTTGCCTGTGAATGTGGAGTTGGTGGCATGTGAAACCCGCATGTGGAGCATTCGTTTGTGTGGGATGCTCTACCAGGTTCATTCCTAGATAATGCACTCAAAGGGCACTAAGCATAGAGTGTGAAAACTGAGTTTCCTTGAGAGCTGCTTGGAAGCCTGATGGTGTGTGAAGTTAGTGAGCCAAATGGAGTTGTTCTCCCACAAGAACCACTCGGCTGATCCTTCTTCAATATGCCCTTCACCAACATGCAGTGTTTCCTTGATTGAATTAGCTCTCACACCAATATTTGCGTCTAGATCCTTTGCATTGAGGGCTATCTGAAAACGGCTGTGGCCCTGAAGTTGCCTGAGCATGTGGAGTTGGTGGCATGTGAAACCTGCATATGGAGCATTCGTTTGTGTGGGATGCTCACCAAACTTCATTTCAGTCCTAGGCACTCAAAGGGCACTAAGCATAGAGTGTGAAAACTGAGTTTCCTTGAGAGCTGCTTGGAAGCCTGATGGTGTGTGAAGTTAGTGAGCCAAATGGAGTTGTTCTCCCACAAGAACCACTCGGCTGATCCTTCTTCAATATGCCCTTCACCAACATGCAGTGTTTCCTTGATTGAATTAGCTCTCACACCAATATTTGCGTCTAGAGCCTTTGCATTGAGGGCTATCTGAAAACGGCTGTGGCGCTGACGTTGCCTGTGAATGTGGAGTTGGTGGCATGTGAAACCCGCATGTGGAGCATTCGTTTGTGTGGGATGCTCTACCAGGTTCATTCCTAGATAATGCACTCAAAGGGCACTAAGCATAGAGTGTGAAAACTGAGTTTCCTTGAGAGCTGCTTGGAAGCCTGATGGTGTGTGAAGTTAGTGAGCCAAATGGAGTTGTCCTCCCACAAGAACCACTCGGTTGATCCTTCTTCAATATGCCCTTCACCAACATGCAGTGTTGCCTTGATTGAATTAGCTCTCACACCAATATTTGCGTCTAGATCCTTTGCATTGAGGGCTATCTGAAAACGGCGGTGGCGCTGAAGTTGCCTGAGAATGTGGAGTTGGTGGCATGTGAAACCCGCATGTGGAGCATTCGTTTGTGTGGGATGCTCTACCAGGTTCATTCCTAGATAATGCACTGAAAGGACACTAAGCATAGAGTGTGAAAACTGAGTTTCCTTGAGAGCTGCTTGGAAGCCTGATGGTGTGTGAAGTTAGTGAGTCAAATGGAGTTGTTCTCCCACAAGAACCACTCGGCTGATCTTTCTTCAATATGCCCTTCACCAACATGCACTGTTTCCTTGATTGAATTAGCTCTCACACAAGTATTTGCGTCTAGAGCCTTTGCATTGAGGGCTATCTGAAAACGGCTGTGGCGCTGAAGTTGCCTGTGAATGTGGAGTTGGTGGCATGTGAAACCCGCATGTGGAGCATTCGTTTGTGTGGGATGCTCTACCAGGTTCATTCCTAGATAATGCACTCAAAGGGCACTAAGCATAGAGTGTGAAAACTGAGTTTCCTTGAGAGCTGCTTGGAAGCCTGATGGTGTGTGAAGTTAGTGAGCCAAATGGAGTTGTTCTCCCAGAAGAACCACTCGGCTGATCCTTCTTCAATATGCCCTTCACCAACATGCAGTGTTTCCTTGATTGAATTAGCTCTCACACCAATATTTGCGTCTAGATCCTTTGCATTGAGGGCTATCTGAAAACGGCTGTGGCCCTGAAGTTGCCTAAGCATGTGGAGTTGGTGGCATGTGAAACCTGCATATGGAGCATTCGTTTGTGTGGGATGCTCACCAAACTTCATTTCAGTCCTAGGCACTCAAAGGGCACTAAGCATAGAGTGTGAAAACTGAGTTTCCTTGAGAGCTGCTTGGAAGCCTGATGGTGTGTGAAGTTAGTGAGCCAAATGGAGTTGTTCTCCCACAAGAACCACTCGGCTGATCCTTCTTCAATATGCCCTTCACCAACATGCAGTGTTTCCTTGATTGAATTAGCTCTCACACCAATATTTGCGTCTAGAGCCTTTGCATTGAGGGCTATCTGAAAACGGCTGTGGCGCTGACGTTGCCTGTGAATGTGGAGTTGGTGGCATGTGAAACCCGCATGTGGAGCATTCGTTTGTGTGGGATGCTCTACCAGGTTCATTCCTAGATAATGCACTCAAAGGGCACTAAGCATAGAGTGTGAAAACTGAGTTTCCTTGAGAGCTGCTTGGAAGCCTGATGGTGTGTGAAGTTAGTGAGCCAAATGGAGTTGTCCTCCCACAAGAACCACTCGGTTGATCCTTCTTCAATATGCCCTTCACCAACATGCAGTGTTGCCTTGATTGAATTAGCTCTCACACCAATATTTGCGTCTAGATCCTTTGCATTGAGGGCTATCTGAAAACGGCTGTGGCGCTGAAGTTGCCTGAGAATGTGGAGTTGGTGGCATGTGAAACCCGCATGTGGAGCATTCGTTTGTGTGGGATGCTCTACCAGGTTCATTCCTAGATAATGCACTGAAAGGACACTAAGCATAGAGTGTGAAAACTGAGTTTCCTTGAGAGCTGCTTGGAAGCCTGATGGTGTGTGAAGTTAGTGAGTCAAATGGAGTTGTTCTCCCACAAGAACCACTCGGCTGATCTTTCTTCAATATGCCCTTCACCAACATGCAGTGTTTCCTTGATTGAATTAGCTCTCACACAAGTATTTGCGTCTAGAGCCTTTGCATTGAGGGCTATCTGAAAACGGCTGTGGCGCTGAAGTTGCCTGTGAATGTGGAGTTGGTGGCATGTGAAACCCGCATGTGGAGCATTCGTTTGTGTGGGATGCTCTACCAGGTTCATTTCTAGATAATGCACTCAAAGGACACTAAGCATAGAGTGTGAAAACTGAGTTTCCTTGAGAGCTGCTTGGAAGCCTGATGGTGTGTGAAGTTAGTGAGCCAAATGGAGTTGTTCTCCCACAAGAACCACTCGGCTGATCCTTCTTCAATATGCCCTTCACCAACATGCAGTGTTTCCTTGATTGAATTAGCTCTCACACCAATATTTGTGTCCAGATCCTTTGCATTGAGGGCTATCTGATAACGGCTGTGGCCCTGAAGTTGCCTGAGAATGTGGAGTTGGTAGCATGTGAAACCCGCATGTGGAGCATTCGTTTGTGTGGGATGCTCACCAAACTTCATTTCAGTCCTAGGCACTCAAAGGGCACTAAGCATAGAGTGTGAAAACTGAGTTTCCTTGAGAGCTGCTTGGAAGCCTGATGGTGTGTGAAGTTAGTGAGCCAAATGGAGTTGTTCTCCCACAAGAACCACTCGGCTGATCCTTCTTCAATATGCCCTTCACCAACATGCAGTGTTTCCTTGATTGAATTAGCTCTCACACCAATATTTGCGTCTAGAGCCTTTGCATTGAGGGCTATCTGAAAACGGCTGTGGCGCTGACGTTGCCAGTGAATGTGGAGTTGGTGGCATGTGAAACCCTCCTGTGGAGCATTCGTTTGTGTGGGATGCTCTACCAAGATTCATTTCTAGATAATGCACTCAAAGGGCACTAAGCATAGAGTGTGAAAACTGAGTTTCCTTGAGAGCTGCTTGGAAGCCTGATGGTGTGTGAAGTTAGTGAGCCAACTGGAGTTGTTCTTCCACAAGAACCACTCGGCTGATCCTTCTTCAATATGCCCTTCACCAACATGCAGTGTTTCCTTGATTGAATTAGCTCTCACACCAATATTTGCGTCTAGAGCCTTTGCATTGAGGGCTATCTGAAAACGGCTGTGGTGCTGAAGTTGCCTGTGAATGTGGAGTTGGTGGCATGTGAAACCCGCATGTGGAGCATTCGTTTGTGTGGGATGCTGTACCAGGTTCATTCCTAGATAATGCACTCAAAGGGCACTAAGCAGAGTGTGAAACCTGAGTTTCCTTGAGAGCTGCTTGGAAGCCTGATGGTGTGTGAAGTTAGTGAGCCAAATGGAGTTGTTCTCCCACAAGAACCACTCGGCTTATCCTTCTTCAATATGCCCTTCACCAACATGCAGTGTTTCCTTGATTGAATTAGCTCTCACACCAATATTTGCGTCTAGAGCCTTTGCATTGAGGGCTATCTGAAAACGGCTGTGGCCCTGAAGTTGCCTGAGAATGTGGAGTTGGTGGCATGTGAAACCCGCATGTGGAGCATTCGTTTGTGTGGGATGCTCTACCAGGTTCATTCCTAGATCATGCACTCAAAGGGCACTAAGCATTGAGTGTGAAAACTGAGTTTCCTTGAGAGCTGCTTAGAAGCCTGATGGTGTGTGAAGTTAGTGAGCCAAATGGAGTTGTTCTCCCACAAGAACCACTCGGCTGATCCTTCTTCAATATGCCCTTCACCAACATGCAGTGTTGCCTTGATTGAATTAGCTCTCACACCAATATTTGCGTCTAGATCCTTTGCATTGAGGGCTATCTGAAAACGGCTGCGGCCCTGAAGTTGCCTGTGAATGTGGAGTTGGTGGCATGTGAAACCTGCATATGGAGCATTCGTTTGTGTGGGATGCTCACCAAACTTCATTTCAGTCCTAGGCACTCAAAGGGCACTAAGCATAGAGTGTGAAAACTGAGTTTCCTTGAGAGCTGCTTGGAAGCCTGATGGTGTGTGAAGTTAGTGAGCCAAATGGAGTTGTTCTCCCACAAGAACCACTCGGCTGATCCTTCTTCAATATGCCCTTCACCAACATGCAGTGTTTCCTTGATTGAATTAGCTCTCACACCAATATTTGCGTCTAGAGCCTTTGCATTGAGGGCTATCTGAAAACGGCTGTGGCGCTGAAGTTGCCTGTGAATGTGGAGTTGGTGGCATGTGAAACCCGCATGTGGAGCATTCGTTTGTGTGGGATGCTCTACCAGGTTCATTCCTAGATAATGCACTCAAAGGGCACTAAGCATAGAGTGTGAAAACTGAGTTTCCTTGAGAGCTGCTTGGAAGCCTGATGGTGTGTGAAGTTAGTGAGCCAAATGGAGTTGTCCTCCCACAAGAACCACTCGGTTGATCCTTCTTCAATATGCCCTTCACCAACATGCAGTGTTTCCTTGATTGAATTAGCTCTCACAACAATATTTGCGTCTAGATCCTTTGCATTGAGGGCTATCTGAAAACGGCTGTGGCCCTGAAGTTGCCTGAGAATGTGGAGTTGGTGGCATGTGAAACCCGCATGTGGAGCATTCGTTTGTGTGGGATGCTCACCAAGCTTCATTTCCGTCCTAGGCACTCAAAGGGCACTAAGCATAGAGTGTGAAACCTGAGTTTCCTTGAGAGCTGCTTGGAAGCCTGATGGTGTGTGAAGTTAGTGAGCCAAATGGAGTTGTTCTCCCACAAGAACCACTCGGCTGATCCTTCTTCAATATGCCCTTCACCAACATGCAGTGTTGCCTTGATTGAATTAGCTCTCACACCAATATTTGCGTCTAGAGCCTTTGCATTGAGGGCTATCTGAAAACGGCTGTGGCGCTGAAGTTGCCTGAGAATGTGGAGTTGGTGGCATGTGAAACCCGCATGTGGAGCATTCGTTTGTGTGGGATGCTCTACCAGGTTAATTCCTAGATAATGCACTGAAAGGACACTAAGCATAGAGTGTGAAAACTGAGTTTCCTTGAGAGCTGCTTGGAAGCCTGATGGTGTGTGAAGTTAGTGAGCCAAATGGAGTTGTTCTCCCACAAGAACCACTCGGCTGATCTTTCTTCAATATGCCCTTCACCAACATGCAGTGTTTCCTTGATTGAATTAGCTCTCACACAAGTATTTGCGTCTAGAGCCTTTGCATTGAGGGCTATCTGAAAACGGCTGTGGCGCTGAAGTTGCCTGTGAATGTGGAGTTGGTGGCATGTGAAACCCGCATGTGGAGCATTCGTTTGTGTGGGATGCTCTACCAGGTTCATTCCTAGATAATGCACTCAAAGGGCACTAAGCATAGAGTGTGAAAACTGAGTTTCCTTGAGAGCTGCTTGGAAGCCTGATGGTGTGTGAAGTTAGTGTGCCAAATGGAGTTGTTCTCCCACAAGAACCACTCAGCTGATCCTTCTTCAATATGCCCTTCACCAACATGCAGTGCTGCCTTGATTGAATTAGCTCTCACACCAATATTTGCGTCTAGAGCCTTTGCATTGAGGGCTATCTGATAACGGCTGTGGCCCTGAAGTTGCCTGAGAATGTGGAGTTGGTGGCATGTGAAACCCGCATGTGGAGCATTCGTTTGTGTGGGATGCTCACCAAACTTCATTTCAGTCCTAGGCACTCAAAGGGCACTAAGCATAGAGTGTGAAAACTGAGTTTCCTTGAGAGCTGCTTGGAAGCCTGATGGTGTGTGAAGTTAGTGAGCCAAATGGAGTTGTTCTCCCACAAGAACCACTCGGCTGATCCTTCTTCAATATGCCCTTCACCAACATGCAGTGTTTCCTTGATTGAATTAGCTCTCACACCAATATTTGCGTCTAGAGCCTTTGCATTGAGGGCTATCTGAAAACGGCTGTGGCGCTGAAGTTGCCTGTGAATGTGGAGTTGGTGGCATGTGAAACCCGCATGTGGAGCATTCGTTTGTGTGGGATGCTCTACCAGGTTCATTCCTAGATAATGCACTCAAAGGGCACTAAGCATAGAGTGTGAAAACTGAGTTTCCTTGAGAGCTGCTTGGAAGCCTGATGGTGTGTGAAGTTAGTGAGCCAAATGGAGTTGTCCTCCCACAAGAACCACTCTGTTGATCCTTCTTCAATATGCCCTTCACCAACATGCAGTGTTTCCTTGATTGAATTAGCTCTCACAACAATATTTGCGTCTAGATCCTTTGCATTGAGGGCTATCTGAAAACGGCTGTGGCCCTGAAGTTGCCTGAGAATGTGGAGTTGGTGGCATGTGAAACCCGCATGTGGAGCATTCGTTTGTGTGGGATGCTCACCAAGCTTCATTTCCGTCCTAGGCACTCAAAGGGCACTAAGCATAGAGTGTGAAACCTGAGTTTCCTTGAGAGCTGCTTGGAAGCCTGATGGTGTGTGAAGTTAGTGAGCCAAATGGAGTTGTTCTCCCACAAGAACCACTCGGCTGATCCTTCTTCAATATGCCCTTCACCAACATGCAGTGTTTCCTTGATTGAATTAGCTCTCACACCAATATTTGCGTCTAGAGCCTTTGCATTGAGGGCTATCTGAAAACGGCTGTGGCGCTGAAGTTGCCTGAGAATGTGGAGTTGGTGGCATGTGAAACCCGCATGTGGAGCATTCGTTTGTGTGGGATGCTCTACCAGGTTAATTCCTAGATAATGCACTGAAAGGACACTAAGCATAGAGTGTGAAAACTGAGTTTCCTTGAGAGCTGCTTGGAAGCCTGATGGTGTGTGAAGTTAGTGAGCCAAATGGAGTTGTTCTCCCACAAGAACCACTCGGCTGATCTTTCTTCAATATGCCCTTCACCAACATGCAGTGTTTCCTTGATTGAATTAGCTCTCACACAAGTATTTGCGTCTAGAGCCTTTGCATTGAGGGCTATCTGAAAACGGCTGTGGCGCTGAAGTTGCCTGTGAATGTGGAGTTGGTGGCATGTGAAACCCGCATGTGGAGCATTCGTTTGTGTGGGATGCTCTACCAGGTTCATTCCTAGATAATGCACTCAAAGGGCACTAAGCATAGAGTGTGAAAACTGAGTTTCCTTGAGAGCTGCTTGGAAGCCTGATGGTGTGTGAAGTTAGTGTGCCAAATGGAGTTGTTCTCCCACAAGAACCACTCGGCTGATCCTTCTTCAATATGCCCTTCACCAACATGCAGTGCTGCCTTGATTGAATTAGCTCTCACACCAATATTTGCGTCTAGAGCCTTTGCATTGAGGGCTATCTGATAACGGCTGTGGCCCTGAAGTTGCCTGAGAATGTGGAGTTGGTGGCATGTGAAACCCGCATGTGGAGCATTCGTTTGTGTGGGATGCTCACCAAACTTCATTTCAGTCCTAGGCACTCAAAGGGCACTAAGCATAGAGTGTGAAAACTGAGTTTCCTTGAGAGCTGCTTGGAAGCCTGATGGTGTGTGAAGTTAGTGAGCCAAATGGAGTTGTTCTCCCACAAGAACCACTCGGCTGATCCTTCTTCAATATGCCCTTCACCAACATGCAGTGTTGCCTTGATTGAATTAGCTCTCACACCAATATTTGCGTCTAGAGCCTTTGCATTGAGGGCTATCTGAAAACGGCTGTGGCCCTGAAGTTGCCTGAGAATGTGGAGTTGGTGGCATGTGAAACCCACATGTGGAGCATTCGTTTGTGTGGGATGCTCTACCAGGGTCATTCCTAGATAATGCACTCAAAGGGCACTAAGCATGGAATGTGAAAACTGAGTTTCCTTGAGAGCTGCTTGGAAGCCTGATGGTGTGTGAAGTTAGTGAGCCAAATGGAGTTGTTCTCCCACAAGAACCAGTCGGCTGATCCTTCTTCAATATGCCCTTCACCAACATGCAGTGTTTCCTTGATTGAATTAGCTCTCACACCAATATTCGCGTCTAGAGCCTTTGCATTGAGGGCTATCTGAAAACGGCTGTGGCCCTGAAGTTGCCAGTGAATGTGGAGTTGGTGGCATGTGAAACCCGCATGTGGAGCATTCGTTTGTGTGGGATGCTCTACCAGGTTCATTCCTAGATAATGCACTCAAAGGGCACTAAGCATAGAGTGTGAAAACTGAGTTTCCTTGAGAGCTGCTTGGAAGCCTGATGGTGTGTGAAGTTAGTGAGCCAAATGGAGTTGTTCTCCCACAAGAACCACTCGGCTGATCCTTCTTCAATATGCCCTTCACCAACATGCAGTGTTTCCTTGATTGAATTAGCTCTCACACCAATATTTGCGTCTAGATCCTTTGCATTGAGGGCTATCTGAAAACGGCTGCGGCCCTGAAGTTGCCTGTGAATGTGGAGTTGGTGGCATGTGAAACCTGCATATGGAGCATTCGTTTGTGTGGGATGCTCACCAAACTTCATTTCAGTCCTAGGCACTCAAAGGGCACTAAGCATAGAGTGTGAAAACTGAGTTTCCTTGAGAGCTGCTTGGAAGCCTGATGGTGTGTGAAGTTAGTGAGCCAAATGGAGTTGTTCTCCCACAAGAACCACTCGGCTGATCCTTCTTCAATATGCCCTTCACCAACATGCAGTGTTTCCTTGATTGAATTAGCTCTCACACCAATATTTGCGTCTAGAGCCTTTGCATTGAGGGCTATCTGAAAACGGCTGTGGCGCTGAAGTTGCCTGTGAATGTGGAGTTGGTGGCATGTGAAACCCGCATGTGGAGCATTCGTTTGTGTGGGATGCTCTACCAGGTTCATTCCTAGATAATGCACTCAAAGGGCACTAAGCATAGAGTGTGAAAACTGAGTTTCCTTGAGAGCTGCTTGGAAGCCTGATGGTGTGTGAAGTTAGTGAGCCAAATGGAGTTGTCCTCCCACAAGAACCACTCGGTTGATCCTTCTTCAATATGCCCTTCACCAACATGCAGTGTTTCCTTGATTGAATTAGCTCTCACAACAATATTTGCGTCTAGATCCTTTGCATTGAGGGCTATCTGAAAACGGCTGTGGCCCTGAAGTTGCCTGAGAATGTGGAGTTGGTGGCATGTGAAACCCGCATGTGGAGCATTCGTTTGTGTGGGATGCTCACCAAGCTTCATTTCCGTCCTAGGCACTCAAAGGGCACTAAGCATAGAGTGTGAAACCTGAGTTTCCTTGAGAGCTGCTTGGAAGCCTGATGGTGTGTGAAGTTAGTGAGCCAAATGGAGTTGTTCTCCCACAAGAACCACTCGGCTGATCCTTCTTCAATATGCCCTTCACCAACATGCAGTGTTGCCTTGATTGAATTAGCTCTCACACCAATATTTGCGTCTAGAGCCTTTGCATTGAGGGCTATCTGAAAACGGCTGTGGCGCTGAAGTTGCCTGAGAATGTGGAGTTGGTGGCATGTGAAACCCGCATGTGGAGCATTCGTTTGTGTGGGATGCTCTACCAGGTTAATTCCTAGATAATGCACTGAAAGGACACTAAGCATAGAGTGTGAAAACTGAGTTTCCTTGAGAGCTGCTTGGAAGCCTGATGGTGTGTGAAGTTAGTGAGCCAAATGGAGTTGTTCTCCCACAAGAACCACTCGGCTGATCTTTCTTCAATATGCCCTTCACCAACATGCAGTGTTTCCTTGATTGAATTAGCTCTCACACAAGTATTTGCGTCTAGAGCCTTTGCATTGAGGGCTATCTGAAAACGGCTGTGGCGCTGAAGTTGCCTGTGAATGTGGAGTTGGTGGCATGTGAAACCCGCATGTGGAGCATTCGTTTGTGTGGGATGCTCTACCAGGTTCATTCCTAGATAATGCACTCAAAGGGCACTAAGCATAGAGTGTGAAAACTGAGTTTCCTTGAGAGCTGCTTGGAAGCCTGATGGTGTGTGAAGTTAGTGTGCCAAATGGAGTTGTTCTCCCACAAGAACCACTCAGCTGATCCTTCTTCAATATGCCCTTCACCAACATGCAGTGCTGCCTTGATTGAATTAGCTCTCACACCAATATTTGCGTCTAGAGCCTTTGCATTGAGGGCTATCTGATAACGGCTGTGGCCCTGAAGTTGCCTGAGAATGTGGAGTTGGTGGCATGTGAAACCCGCATGTGGAGCATTCGTTTGTGTGGGATGCTCACCAAACTTCATTTCAGTCCTAGGCACTCAAAGGGCACTAAGCATAGAGTGTGAAAACTGAGTTTCCTTGAGAGCTGCTTGGAAGCCTGATGGTGTGTGAAGTTAGTGAGCCAAATGGAGTTGTTCTCCCACAAGAACCACTCGGCTGATCCTTCTTCAATATGCCCTTCACCAACATGCAGTGTTTCCTTGATTGAATTAGCTCTCACACCAATATTTGCGTCTAGAGCCTTTGCATTGAGGGCTATCTGAAAACGGCTGTGGCGCTGAAGTTGCCTGTGAATGTGGAGTTGGTGGCATGTGAAACCCGCATGTGGAGCATTCGTTTGTGTGGGATGCTCTACCAGGTTCATTCCTAGATAATGCACTCAAAGGGCACTAAGCATAGAGTGTGAAAACTGAGTTTCCTTGAGAGCTGCTTGGAAGCCTGATGGTGTGTGAAGTTAGTGAGCCAAATGGAGTTGTCCTCCCACAAGAACCACTCTGTTGATCCTTCTTCAATATGCCCTTCACCAACATGCAGTGTTTCCTTGATTGAATTAGCTCTCACAACAATATTTGCGTCTAGATCCTTTGCATTGAGGGCTATCTGAAAACGGCTGTGGCCCTGAAGTTGCCTGAGAATGTGGAGTTGGTGGCATGTGAAACCCGCATGTGGAGCATTCGTTTGTGTGGGATGCTCACCAAGCTTCATTTCCGTCCTAGGCACTCAAAGGGCACTAAGCATAGAGTGTGAAACCTGAGTTTCCTTGAGAGCTGCTTGGAAGCCTGATGGTGTGTGAAGTTAGTGAGCCAAATGGAGTTGTTCTCCCACAAGAACCACTCGGCTGATCCTTCTTCAATATGCCCTTCACCAACATGCAGTGTTGCCTTGATTGAATTAGCTCTCACACCAATATTTGCGTCTAGAGCCTTTGCATTGAGGGCTATCTGAAAACGGCTGTGGCGCTGAAGTTGCCTGAGAATGTGGAGTTGGTGGCATGTGAAACCCGCATGTGGAGCATTCGTTTGTGTGGGATGCTCTACCAGGTTAATTCCTAGATAATGCACTGAAAGGACACTAAGCATAGAGTGTGAAAACTGAGTTTCCTTGAGAGCTGCTTGGAAGCCTGATGGTGTGTGAAGTTAGTGAGCCAAATGGAGTTGTTCTCCCACAAGAACCACTCGGCTGATCTTTCTTCAATATGCCCTTCACCAACATGCAGTGTTTCCTTGATTGAATTAGCTCTCACACAAGTATTTGCGTCTAGAGCCTTTGCATTGAGGGCTATCTGAAAACGGCTGTGGCGCTGAAGTTGCCTGTGAATGTGGAGTTGGTGGCATGTGAAACCCGCATGTGGAGCATTCGTTTGTGTGGGATGCTCTACCAGGTTCATTCCTAGATAATGCACTCAAAGGGCACTAAGCATAGAGTGTGAAAACTGAGTTTCCTTGAGAGCTGCTTGGAAGCCTGATGGTGTGTGAAGTTAGTGTGCCAAATGGAGTTGTTCTCCCACAAGAACCACTCGGCTGATCCTTCTTCAATATGCCCTTCACCAACATGCAGTGCTGCCTTGATTGAATTAGCTCTCACACCAATATTTGCGTCTAGAGCCTTTGCATTGAGGGCTATCTGATAACGGCTGTGGCCCTGAAGTTGCCTGAGAATGTGGAGTTGGTGGCATGTGAAACCCGCATGTGGAGCATTCGTTTGTGTGGGATGCTCACCAAACTTCATTTCAGTCCTAGGCACTCAAAGGGCACTAAGCATAGAGTGTGAAAACTGAGTTTCCTTGAGAGCTGCTTGGAAGCCTGATGGTGTGTGAAGTTAGTGAGCCAAATGGAGTTGTTCTCCCACAAGAACCACTCGGCTGATCCTTCTTCAATATGCCCTTCACCAACATGCAGTGTTGCCTTGATTGAATTAGCTCTCACACCAATATTTGCGTCTAGAGCCTTTGCATTGAGGGCTATCTGAAAACGGCTGTGGCCCTGAAGTTGCCTGAGAATGTGGAGTTGGTGGCATGTGAAACCCACATGTGGAGCATTCGTTTGTGTGGGATGCTCTACCAGGGTCATTCCTAGATAATGCACTCAAAGGGCACTAAGCATGGAATGTGAAAACTGAGTTTCCTTGAGAGCTGCTTGGAAGCCTGATGGTGTGTGAAGTTAGTGAGCCAAATGGAGTTGTTCTCCCACAAGAACCAGTCGGCTGATCCTTCTTCAATATGCCCTTCACCAACATGCAGTGTTTCCTTGATTGAATTAGCTCTCACACCAATATTCGCGTCTAGAGCCTTTGCATTGAGGGCTATCTGAAAACGGCTGTGGCCCTGAAGTTGCCAGTGAATGTGGAGTTGGTGGCATGTGAAACCCGCATGTGGAGCATTCGTTTGTGTGGGATGCTCTACCAGGTTCATTCCTAGATAATGCACTCAAAGGGCACTAAGCATAGAGTGTGAAAACTGAGTTTCCTTGAGAGCTGCTTGGAAGCCTGATGGTGTGTGAAGTTAGTGAGCCAAATGGAGTTGTTCTCCCACAAGAACCACTCGGCTGATCCTTCTTCAATATGCCCTTCACCAACATGCAGTGTTTCCTTGATTGAATTAGCTCTCACACCAATATTTGCGTCTAGATCCTTTGCATTGAGGGCTATCTGAAAACGGCTGCGGCCCTGAAGTTGCCTGAGCATGTGGAGTTGGTGGCATGTGAAACCTGCATATGGAGCATTCGTTTGTGTGGGATGCTCACCAAACTTCATTTCAGTCCTAGGAACTCAAAGGGCACTAAGCATAGAGTGTGAAAACTGAGTTTCCTTGAGAGCTGCTTGGAAGCCTGATGGTGTGTGAAGTTAGTGAGCCAAATGGAGTTGTTCTCCCACAAGAACCACTCGGCTGATCCTTCTTCAATATGCCCTTCACCAACATGCAGTGTTTCCTTGATTGAATTAGCTCTCACACCAATATTTGCGTCTAGAGCCTTTGCATTGAGGGCTACCTGAAAACGGCTGTGGCGCTGACGTTGCCTGTGAATGTGGAGTTGGTGGCATGTGAAACCCGCATGTGGAGCATTCGTTTGTGTGGGATGCTCTACCAGGTTCATTCCTAGATAATGCACTCAAAGGGCACTAAGCATAGAATGTGAAAACTGAGTTTCCTTGAGAGCTGCTTGGAAGCCTGATGGTGTGTGAAGTTAGTGAGCCAAATGGAGTTGTCCTCCCACAAGAACCACTCGGTTGATCCTTCTTCAATATGCCCTTCACCAACATGCAGTGTTTCCTTGATTGAATTAGCTCTCACAACAATATTTGCGTCTAGATCCTTTGCATTGAGGGCTATCTGAAAACGGCTGTGGCCCTGAAGTTGCCTGAGAATGTGGAGTTGGTGGCATGTGAAACCCGCATGTGGAGCATTCGTTTGTGTGGGATGCTCACCAAGCTTCATTTCCGTCCTAGGCTCTCAAAGGGCACTAAGCATAGAGTGTGAAACCTGAGTTTCCTTGAGAGCTGCTTGGAAGCCTGATGGTGTGTGAAGTTAGTGAGCCAAATGGAGTTGTTCTCCCACAAGAACCACTCGGCTGATCCTTCTTCAATATGCCCTTCACCAACATGCAGTGTTTCCTTGATTGAATTAGCTCTCACACAAGTATTTGCGTCTAGAGCCTTTGCATTGAGGGCTATCTGAAAACGGCTGTGGCGCTGAAGTTGCCTGAGAATGTGGAGTTGGTGGCATGTGAAACCCGCATGTGGAGCATTCGTTTGTGTGGGATGCTCTACCAGGTTCATTTCTAGATAATGCACTCAAAGGACACTAAGCATAGAGTGTGAAAACTGAGTTTCCTTGAGAGCTGCTTGGAAGCCTGATGGTGTGTGAAGTTAGTGAGCCAAATGGAGTTGTTCTCCCACAAGAACCACTCGGCTGATCCTTCCTCAATATGCCCTTCACCAACATGCAGTGTTTCCTTGATTGAATTACCTCTCACACCAATATTTGTGTCCATATCTTTTGCATTGAGGGCTATCTGATAACGGCTGTGGCGCTGAAGTTGCCTGAGAATGTGGAGTTGGTGGCATGTGAAACCCACATGTGGAGCATTCGTTTGTGTGGGATGCTCACCAAACTTCATTTCAGTCCTAGGCACTCAAAGGGCACTAAGCATAGAGTGTGAAAACTGAGTTTCCTTGAGAGCTGCTTGGAAGCCTGATGGTGTGTGAAGTTAGTGAGCCAAATGGAGTTGTTCTCCCACAAGAACCACTCGGCTGATCCTTCTTCAATATGCCCTTCACCAACATGCAGTGTTTCCTTGATTGAATTAGCTCTCACACCAATATTTGCGTCTAGAGCCTTTGCATTGAGGGCTATCTGAAAACGGCTGCGGCGCTGACGTTGCCTGTGAATGTGGAGTTGGTGGCATGTGAAACCCTCATGTGGAGCATTCGTTTGTGTGGGATCCTCACCAAGATTCATTTCTAGATAATGCACTCAAAGGGCACTAAGCATAGAGTGTGAAAACTGAGTTTCCTTGAGAGCTGCTTGGAAGCCTGATGGTGTGTGAAGTTAGTGAGCCAAATGGAGTTGTTCTCCCACAAGAACCACTCGGCTGATCCTTCTTCAATATGCCCTTCACCAACATGCAGTGTTGCCTTGATTGAATTAGCTCTCACACCAATATTTGCGTCTAGAGCCTTTGCATTGAGGGCTATCTCAAAACGGCTGTGGCCCTGAAGTTGCCTGAGAATGTGGAGTTGGTGGCATGTGAAACCCACATGTGGAGCATTCGTTTGTGTGGGATGCTCTACCAGGTTCATTCCTAGATAATGCACTCAAAGGGCACTAAGCATGGAGTGTGAAAACTGAGTTTCCTTGAGAGCTGCTTGGAAGCCTGATGGTGTGTGAAGTTAGTGAGCCAAATGGAGTTGTTCTCCCACAAGAACCACTCGGCTGATCCTTCTTCAATATGCCCTTCACCAACATGCAGTGTTTCCTTGATTGAATTAGCTCTCACACAAGTATTTGCGTCTAGAGCCTTTGCATTGAGGGCTATCTGAAAACGGCTGTGGCGCTGAAGTTGCCAGTGAATGTGGAGTTGGTGGCCTGTGAAACCCGCATGTGGAGCATTCGTTTGTGTGGGATGCTCTACCAGGTTCATTCCTAGATAATGCACTCAAAGGGCACTAAGCATAGAGTGTGAAAACTGAGTTTCCTTGAGAGCTGCTTGGAAGCCTGATGGTGTGTGAAGTTAGTGAGCCAAATGGAGTTGTTCTCCCACAAGAACCACTCGGCTGATCCTTCTTCAATATGCCCTTCACCAACATGCAGTGTTTCCTTGATTGAATTAGCTCTCACACCAATATTTGCGTCTAGAGCCTTTGCATTGAGGGCTATCTGAAAACGGCTGCGGCCCTGAAGTTGCCTGAGCATGTGGAGTTGGTGGCATGTGAAACCTGCATATGGAGCATTCGTTTGTGTGGGATGCTCACCAAACTTCATTTCAGTCCTAGGCACTCAAAGGGCACTAAGCATAGAGTGTGAAAACTGAGTTTCCTTGAGAGCTGCTTGGAAGCCTGATGGTGTGTGAAGTTAGTGAGCCAAATGGAGTTGTTCTCCCACAAGAACCACTCGGTTGATCCTTCTTCAATATGCCCTTCACCAACATGCAGTGTTTCCTTGATTGAATTAGCTCTCACAACAATATTTGCGTCTAGATCCTTTGCATTGAGGGCTATCTGAAAACGGCTGTGGCCCTGAAGTTGCCTGAGCATGTGGAGTTGGTGGCATGTGAAACCTGCATGTGGAGCATTCGTTTGTGTGGGATGCTCACCAAGCTTCATTTCCGTCCTAGGCACTCAAAGGGCACTAAGCATAGAGTGTGAAAACTGAGTTTCCTTGAGAGCTGCTTGGAAGCCTGATGGTGTGTGAAGTTAGTGAGCCAAATGGAGTTGTTCTCCCACAAGAACCACTCGGCTGATCCTTCTTCAATATGCCCTTCACCAACATGCAGTGTTTCCTTGATTGAATTAGCTCTCACACCAATATTTGCGTCTAGAGCCTTTGCATTGAGGGTTATCTGAAAACGGCTGTGGCGCTGAAGTTGCCTGAGAATGTGGAGTTGGTGGCATGTGAAACCCGCATGTGGAGCATTCGTTTGTGTGGGATGCTCTACCAGGTTCATTCCTAGATAATGCACTGAAAGGACACTAAGCATAGAGTGTGAAAACTGAGTTTCCTTGAGAGCTGCTTGGAAGCCTGATGGTGTGTGAAGTTAGTGAGCCAACTGGAGTTGTTCTCCCACAAGAACCACTCGGCTGATCTTTCTTCAATATGCCCTTCACCAACATGCAGTGTTTCCTTGATTGAATTAGCTCTCACACAAATATTTGTGTCCAGATCCTTTGCATTGAGGGCTATCTGATAACGGCTGTGGCGCTGAAGTTGCCCTAGAATGTGGAGTTGGTGGCATGTGAAACCCGCATGTGGAGCATTCGTTTGTGTGGGATGCTCACCAAACTTCATTTCAGTCCTAGGCACTCAAAGGGCACTAAGCATAGAGTGTGAAAACTGAGTTTCCTTGAGAGCTGCTTGGAAGCCTGATGGTGTGTGAAGTTAGTGAGCCAAATGGAGTTGTTCTCCCACAAGAACCACTCGGCTGATCCTTCTTCAATATGCCCTTCACCAACATGCAGTGTTTCCTTGATTGAATTAGCTCTCACACCAATATTTGCGTCTAGAGCCTTTGCATTGAGTACTATCTGAAAACGGCTGTGGCCCTGAAGTTGCCTGTGAATGTGGAGTTGGTGGCATGTGAAACCCTCCTGTGGAGCATTCGTTTGTGTGGGATCCTCACCAAGATTCATTTCTAGATAATGCACTCAAAGGGCACTAAGCATAGAGTGTGAAAACTGAGTTTCCTTGAGAGCTGCTTGGAAGCCTGATGGTGTGTGAAGTTAGTGAGCCAAATGGAGTTGTTCTCCCACAAGAACCACTCGGCTGATCCTTCTTCAATATGCCCTTCACCAACATGCAGTGTTTCCTTGATTGAATTAGCTCTCACACCAGTATTTGCGTTTAGAGCCTTTGCATTGAGGGCTATCTGAAAACGGCTGTGGCGCTGACGTTGCCTGAGAATGTGGAGTTGGTGGCATGTGAATCCCGCATGTGGAGCATTCGTTTGTGTGGGATGCTCTACCAGGTTCATTCCTAGATAATGCACTCAAAGGGCACTAAGCATGGAGTGTGAAAACTGAGTTTCCTTGAGAGCTGCTTGGAAGCCTGATGGTGTGTGAAGTTAGTGAGCCAAATGGAGTTGTTCTCCCACAAGAACCACTCGGCTGATCCTTCTTCAATATGCCCTTCACCAACATGCAGTGTTTCCTTGATTGAATTAGCTCTCACACCAATATTCGCGTCTAGAGCCTTTGCATTGAGGGCTATCTGAAAACGGCTGTGGCCCTGAAGTTGCCAGTGAATGTGGAGTTGGTGGCATGTGAAACCCGCATGTGGAGCATTCGTTTGTGTGGGATGCTCTACCAGGTTCATTCCTAGATAATGCACTCAAAGGGCACTAAGCATAGAGTGTGAAAACTGAGTTTCCTTGAGAGCTGCTTGGAAGCCTGATGGTGTGTGAAGTTAGTGAGCCAAATGGAGTTGTTCTCCCACAAGAACCATTCGGCTTATCCTTCTTCAATATGCCCTTCACCAACATGCAGTGTTTCCTTGATTGAATTAGCTCTCACACCAATATTTGCGTCTAGATCCTTTGCATTGAGGGCTATCTGAAAACGGCTGCGGCCCTGAAGTTGCCTGAGAATGTGGAGTTGGTGGCATGTGAAACCCGCATGTGGAGCATTCGTTTGTGTGGGATGCTCACCAAACTTCATTTCAGTCCTAGGCACTCAAAGGGCACTAAGCATAGAGTGTGAAAACTGAGTTTCCTTGAGAGCTGCTTGGAAGCCTGATGGTGTGTGAAGTTAGTGAGCCAAATGGAGTTGTTCTCCCACAAGAACCACTCGGCTGATCCTTCTTCAATATGCCCTTCACCAACATGCAGTGTTTCCTTGATTGAATTAGCTCTCACACCAATATTTGCGTCTAGAGCCTTTGCATTGAGTACTATCTGAAAACGGCTGTGGCCCTGAAGTTGCCTGTGAATGTGGAGTTGTTGGCATGTGAAACCCTCCTGTGGAGCATTCGTTTGTGTGGGATCCTCACCAAGATTCATTTCTAGATAATGCACTCAAAGGGCACTAAGCATAGAGTGTGAAAACTGAGTTTCCTTGAGAGCTGCTTGGAAGCCTGATGGTGTGTGAAGTTAGTGAGCCAAATGGAGTTGTTCTCCCACAAGAACCACTCGGCTGATCCTTCTTCAATATGCCCTTCACCAACATGCAGTGTTGCCTTGATTGAATTAGCTCTCACACCAATATTTGCGTCTAGAGCCTTTGCATTGAGGGCTATCTGAAAACGGTTGTGGCGCTGAAGTTGCCTGTGAATGTGGAGTTGGTGGCATGTGAAACCCGCATGTGGAGCATTCGTTTGTGTGGGATGCTCTACCAGGTTCATTCCTAGATAATGCACTCAAAGGGCACTAAGCATAGAGTGTGAAAACTGAGTTTCCTTGAGAGCTGCTTGGAAGCCTGATGGTGTGTGAAGTTAGTGTGCCAAATGGAGTTTTTCTCCCACAAGAACCACTCGGCTGATCCTTCTTCAATATGCCCTTCACCAACATGCAGTACTGCCTTGATTGAATTAGCTCTCACACCAATATTTGCGTCTAGAGCCTTTGCATTGAGGGCTAACTGAAAACGGCTGTGGCGCTGACGTTGCCTGAGAATGTGGAGTTGGTGGCATGTGAATCCCGCATGTGGAGCATTCGTTTGTGTGGGATGCTCACCAAACTTCATTTCAGTCCTAGGCACTCAAAGGGCACTAAGCATAGAGTGTGAAAACTGAGTTTCCTTGAGAGCTGCTTGGAAGCCTGATGGTGTGTGAAGTTAGTGAGCCAAATGGAGTTGTTCTCCCACAAGAACCACTCGGCTGATCCTTCTTCAATATGCCCTTCACCAACATGCAGTGTTTCCTTGATTGAATTAGCTCTCACACCAGTATTTGCGTCTAGAGCCTTTGCATTGAGG
>NW_026697085.1:0-49026 GCF_030435755.1 Ochotona princeps | reverse complement strand
TTAGACGCAAATATTGGTGTGAGAGCTAATTCAATCAAGGAAACACTGCATCTTGCTGAAGGGCATATTGAAGAAGGATCAGCCGAGTGGTTCTTGTGGGAGAACAACTCCATTTGGCTCACTAACTTCACACACCATCAGGCTTCCAAGCAGCTCTCAAGAAACTCAGTTTTCACACTCTATGCTTAGTGCCCTTTGAGTGCATTATCTAGGAATGAATCTAGTAGAGCATCCCACACAAACGAATGCTCCACATGCGGGTTTCACATGCCACCAACTCCACATTCACAGGCAACTTCAGCGCCACAGCCGTTTTTCCAGATAGCCCTCAATGCAAAGGCTCTAGACGCAAATATTGGTGTGAGAGCTAATTCAATCAAGGAAACACTGCATGTTGGTGAAGGGCATATTGAAGAAGGATCAGCCGAGTGGTTCTTCTGGGAGAACAACTCCATTTGGCTCACTAACTTCACACACCATCAGGCTTCCAAGCAGCTCTCAAGAAAACTAAGTTTTCACACTCTATGCTTAGTGACCTTTCACTGCATTATCTAGGAATGAATCTGGTAGAGCATCCCACACAAACGAATGCTCCACATGCGGGTTTCACATGCACCCAACTCCACATTCACAGGCAACTTCAGCGCCACAGCCGTTTTCAGATAGCCCTCATTGAAAAGGCTCTAGACGCAAATATTGGGTGTGAGAGCTAATTCAATCAAGGAAACACTGCATCTTGCTAAAGGGCATATTGAAGAAGGATCCGCCGAGTGGTTCTTGTGGGAGAACATCTCCATTTGGCTCACTAACTTCACACACCATCAGGCTTCCAAGCAGCTCTCAAGGAAACTCAGTTTTCACACTCTATGCTTAGTGCCCCAATGAGTGCATCATCTAGGAATGAATCTAGTAGAGCATCCCACACAAACGAAATGCTCCACATGCGGGGTTTCACATGCCACCAACTCCACATTCACAGGCAAACTTCAGCGCCACAGCCATTTTCAGATAGCCCTCAATGCAAAGGCTCTAGACGCAAATATTGGTGTGAGAGCTAATTCAATCAAGGAAACACTGCATCTTGCTGAAGGCATATTGAAGAAGGATCAGCCGAGTGGTTCTTGTGGGAGAACAACTCCATTTGCACACTAACTTCACACACCATCAGGCTTCCAAGCAGCTCTCAAGAAAACTCAGTTTTCACACTCTATGCTTAGTGCCCTTTGAGTGCATTATCTAGGAATGAATCTAGTAGAGCATCCCACACAAACGAATGCTCCACATGCGGGTTTCACATGCCACCAACTCCACATTCACAGGCAACTTCAGCGCCACAGGTGTTTTCAGATAGCCCTCAATGCAAAGGCTCTAGACGCAAATATTGGTGTGAGAGCTAATTCAATCAAGGAAACACTGCATGTTGCTGAAGGGCATATTGAAGAAGGATCAGCCGAGTGGTTCTTGTGGGAGAAACAACTCCATTTGGCTCACTAACTTCACCACCATCAGGCTTCAAGCAGCTCTCAAGGAAACTCAGTTTTCACACTCTATGCTTAGTGCCCTTTGAGTGCCTAGGACTGAAATGAAGCTTGTAGAGCATCCACACAAACGAATGCTCCACATGCGGGTTTCACATGCCACCAACTCCACATTCACAGGCAACTTCAGCGCCACAGCCGTTTTCAGATAGCCCTCAATGCAAAGGCTCTAGACGCAAATATTGGTTGTGAGAGCTAATTCAATCAAGGAAACACTGCATGTTGGTGAAGGGCATATTGAAGAAGGATCAGCCAAGTGGTTCTTGTGGGAGAACAACTCCATTTGGCTCACTAACTTTGCACACCATCAGGCTTCCAAGCAGCTCTCAAGGAAACTCAGTTTTCACACTCTATGCTTAGTGCCCAATGAGTGCATCATCTAGGAATGAATCTAGTAGAGCATCCCACACAAACGAATGCTCCACATGCGGGTTTCACATGCCACCAACTCCACATTCACAGGCAAACTTCAGCGCCACAGCCATTTTCAGATAGCCCTCAATGCAAAGCTCTAGACGCAAATATTGGTGTGAGAGCTAATTCAATCAAGGAAACACTGCATGTTGCTGAAGGGCATATTGAAGAAGGATCAGCCGAGTGGTTCTTGTGGGAGAACAACTCCATTTGGCTCACTAACTTCACACACCATCAGGCTTCCAAGCAGCTCTCAAGGAAACTCAGTTTTCACACTCTAGGCTTAGTGCCCTTTGAATGCATTATGTCGGAATGAATCTAGTAGAGCATCCCACACAAACGAATGCTCCACATGCGGGTTTTCACATGCCACCAACTCCACATTCACAGGCAACTTCAGCGCCACAGCCATTTTCAGATAGCCCTCAATGCAAAGGCTCTAGACGCAAATATTGGTGTGAGAGCTAATTCAATCAAGGAAACACTGCATGTTGGTGAAGGGCATATTGAAGAAGGATCAGCCGAGTGGTTCTTGTGGGAGAACAACTCCATTTGGCTCACTAACTTCACACACCATCAGGCTTCCATGCAGCTCTCAGGAAACTCAGTTTTCACACTCTATGCTTAGTGCCCTTTGAGTGCCTAGGACTGAAATGAAGCTTGGTGAGCATCCCACACAAACGAATGCTCAACATGCGGGTTGTCACATGCCACCAACTCCACATTCACAGGCAACTTCAGCGCCACAGCCGTTTTCAGATAGCCCTCAATGCAAAGGCTCTAGACGCAAATATTGGGTGTGAGAGCTAATTCAATCAAGGAAACACTGCATGTTGCTGAAGGGCTTATTGAAGAAGGATCAGCCGAGTGGTTCTTGTGGGAGAACAACTCCATTTGGACTCACTAACTTCACACACCATCAGGCTTCCAATCAGCTCTCAAGGAAACTCAGTTTTTCACACTCTATGCTTAGTGCCCTTTCACTGCATTGTCTAGGAATGAACCTGGTAGAGCATCCCACACAAACGAATGCTCCACATGCGGGTTTCACATGCCACCAACTCCACATTCACAGGCAACTTCAGCGCCACAGCCGTTTTCAGATAGCCCTCAATGCAAAGGCTACAGACGCAAATATTGGTGTGAGAGCTAATTCAATCAAGGAAACACTGCATGTTGGTGAAGGGCATATTGAAGAAGGATCAGCCAAGTGGTTCTTGTGGAGAACAACTCCATTTGGCTCACTAACTTCGCACACCATCAGGCTTCCAAGCAGCTCTCAAGGAAACTCAGTTTTCACACTCTATGCTTAGTGCCCTTTGAGTGGCATTATCTAGGAGTAAACCTGGTAGAGCATCCCACACAAACGAATGCTCCACATGCGGGTTTCACATGCCACCAACTCCACATTCACAGGAAACTTCAGCGCCACAGCCGTTTTCAGATAGCCCTCAATGCAAAGGCTCTAGACGCAAATATTGGTGTGAGAGCTAATTCAATCAAGGAAACACTGCATGTTGGTGAAGGGCATATTGAAGAAGGATCAGCCGAGTGGTTCTTGTGGGAGAACAACTCCATTTGGCTCACTACTTCACACACCATCAGGCTTCAAGCAGCTCCCAAGGAAACTCAGTTTTCACACTCTATGCTTAGTGCCCTTTGAGTGCATTATCTAGGAATGAACCTGGTAGAGCATCCCACACAAACGAATGCTCCACATGCGGGTTTCAATGCCACCAACTCCACATTCACAGGAAACTTCAGCGCCACAGGTGTTTTCAGATAGCCCTCAATGCAAAGGCTCTAGACGCAAATATTGGTGTGAGAGCTAATTCAATCAAGGAAACACTGCATGTTGGTGAAGGGCATATTGACGAAGGATCAGCCGAGTGGTTCCTGTGGGAGAACAACTCCATTTGGCTCACTAACTTCACACACCATCAGGCTTCCAAGCAGCTCTCAAGGAAACTCAGTTTTCACACTCTATGCTTAGTGCCCTTTGAGTGCCTAGGACTGAAATGAAGCTTGGTGAGCATCCCACACAAACGAATGCTCCACATGCGGGTTTCACATGCACCAACCTCCACATTCACAGGCAACTTCAGCGCCACAGCCATTTTCAGATAGCCCTCAATGCAAAGGCTCTAGACGCAAATATTGGTGTGAGAGCTAATTCAATCAAGGAAACACTGCATGTTGGTGAAGGGCATATTGAAGAAGGATCAGCCGAGTGGTTCTTGTGGGAGAACAACTCCATTTGGCTCACTAACTTCACACACCATCAGGCTTCCAAGCAGCTCTCAAAGGAAACTCAGTTTTCACACTCTATGCTTAGTGACCCTTTGAGTGCCTAGGACTGAAATGAAGCTTGGTGAGCATCCCACACAAACGATGCTCCACATGCGGGTTTCACATGCCACCAACTCCACATTCACAGGCAACTTCAGCGCCACAGCCGTTTTCAGATAGCCCTCAATGCAAAGGCTACAGACGCAAATATTGGTGTGAGAGCTAATTCAATCAAGGAAACACTGCATCTTGCTGAAGGGCATATTGAAGAAGGATCAAGCCGAGTGGTTCTTGTGGGAGAACAACTCCATTTGGCTCACTAACTTTGCACACCATCAGGCTTCCCAAGCAGCTCTCAAGGAAACTCAGTTTTCACACTCTAGGCTTAGTGCCCTTTGAGTGCATTATCTAGGAATGAACCTGGTAGAGCATCCCACACAAACGAATGCTCCACATGCGGGTTTCACATGCCACCAACTCCACATTCACAGGCAACTTCAGCGCCACAGCCGTTTTCAGATAGCCCTCAATGCAAAAGGCTACAGACGCAAATATTGGTGTGAGAGCTAATTCAATCAAGGAAACACTGCATGTTGGTGAAGGGCATATTGAAGAAGGATCAGCCGAGTGATTCTTGTGGGAGAACAACTCCATTTGGCTCACTAACTTCACACACCATCAGGCTTCCAAGCAGCTCTCAAGGAAACTCAGTTTTCACACTCTAGGCTTAGTGCCCTTTGAGTGCATTATCTAGGAATGAACCTGGTAGAGCATCCCAAACAAAACCAATGCTCCACATGCGGGTTTCACATGCCACCAACTCCACATTCACAGGAAACTTCAGCGCCACAGCTTTATTCAGATAGCCCTCAATGCAAAGGCTCTAGACGCAAATATTGGTGTGAGAGCTAATTCAATCAAGGAAACACTGCATGTTGGTGAAGGGCATATTGAAGAAGGATCAGCCAAGTGGTTCTTGTGGGAGAACAACTCCATTCGGCTCACTAACTTCACACACCATCAGGCTTCCAAGCAGCTCTCAAGGAAACTCAATTTTCACACACTATGCTTAGTGCCCTTTGAGTGCATTATCTAGGAATGAACCTGGTAGAGCATCCCACACAAACCAATGCTCCACATGCGGGTTTCACATGCCACCAACTCCACATTCACAGGCAACTTCAGCGCCACAGGTGTTTTCAGATAGCCCTCAATGCAAAGGCTCTAGACGCAAATATTGGTGTGAGAGCTAATTCAATCAAGGAAACACTGCATGTTGGTGAAGGGCATATTGAAGAAGGATCAGCCGAGTGGTTCTTGTGGGAGAACAACTCCATTTGGCTCACTAACTTCACACACCATCAGGCTTCCAAGCAGCTCTCAAGGAAACTCAGTTTTCACACTCTATGCTTAGTGCCCTTTGAGTGCCAAGGACTGAAATGAAGCTTGCTGAGCATCCCACCACAAACCGAATGCCTCCACATGCGGGTTTCACATGCCACCAACTCCACATTCACAGGCAACTTCCGCGCCACAGCCTGTTTTCAGATAGCCCTCAATGCAAAGGCTCTAGACGCAAATATTGGTGTGAGAGCTAATTCAATCAAGGAAACACTGCATCTTGCTGAAGGGCATATTGAAGAAGGATCAGCCGAGTGTTCTTGTTGGGGAGAACAACTCCATTTGGCTCACTAACTTCACACACCATCAGGCTTCCAAGCAGCCTCTCAAGGAAACTCAGTTTTCACACTCTATGCTTAGTGCCCTTTCACTGCATTATCTAGGAATGAATCTGGTAGAGCATCCCACACAAACGAATGCTCCACATGCGGGTTTCACATGCCACCAACTCCACATTCACAGGCAACTTCAGCGCCACAGCCGTTTTCAGATAGCCCTCATTACAAAGGCTCTAGACGCAATATTGGTGTGAGAGCTAATTCAATCAAGGAAACACTGCATCTTGCTGAAGGGCATATTGAAGAAGGATCCGCCGGAGTGGTTCTTGTGGGAGAACATCTCCATTTGGCTCACTAACTTCACACACCATCAGGCTTCCAAGCAGCTCTCAAGGAAAACTCAGTTTTCACCACTCTATGCTTAGTGCCCAATGAGTGCATCATCTAGGAATGAATCTAGTAGAGCATCCCACACAAACGAATGCTCCACATGCGGGTTTCACATGCCACCAACTCCACATTCACAGGCAACTTCAGCGCCACAGCCATTTTCAGATAGCCCTCAATGCAAAGGCTCTAGACGCAAATATTGGTTGTGAGAGCTAATTCATCAAGGAAACACTGCATGTTGCTGAAGGGCATATTGAAGAAGGATCAGCCGAGTGGTTCTTGTGGGAGAACAACTCCATTTGGCTCACTAACTTCACACACCATCAGGCTTCCAAGCAGCTCTCAGGAAACTCAGTTTTCACACTCTAGGCTTAGTGCCCTTTGAATGCATTATGTCGGAATGAATCTAGTAGAGCATCCCACACAAACGAATGCTCCACATGCGGGTTTCACATGCCACAACTCCACATTCACAGGCAACTTCAGCGCCACAGCCGTTTTCAGATAGCCCTCAATGCAAAGGCTCTAGACGCAAATATTGGTGTGAGAGCTAATTCATCAAGGAAACACTGGCATCTTGCTGAAGGGCATATTGAAGAAGGATCAGCCGAGTGGTTCTTGTGGGAGAACAACTCCATTTGGCTCACTAACTTCACACACCATCAGGCTTCCAAGCAGCTCTCAAGGAAACTCAGTTTTCACACTCTATGCTTAGTGCCCTTTGAGTGCATTATCTAGGAATGAATCTAGTAGAGCATCCCACACAAACGAATGCTCCACATGCGGGTTTCACATGCCACCAACTCCACATTCACAGGCAACTTCAGCGCCACAGCCGTTTTCAGATAGCCCTCAATGCAAAGGCTCTAGACGCAAATATTGGTGTGAGAGCTAATTCAATCAAGGAAACACTGCATGTTGGTGAAGGGGCATATTGAAGAAGGATCAGCGAGTGGTTCTTGTGGGAGAACAACTCCATTGGCTCACTAACTTCACACACCATCAGGGCTTCCATGCAGCTCTCAAGGAAACTCAGTTTTCACACTCTATGCTTAGTGCCCTTTGAGTGCCTAGGACTGAAATGAAGCTTGGTGAGCATCCCACACAAACGAATGCTCCACATGCGGGTTTCACATGCCACCAACTCCACATTCACAGGCAACTTCAGCGCCACAGCCGTTTTCAGATAGCCCTCAATGCAAAGGCTCTAGACGCAAATATTGGTGTGTGAGAGCTAATTCAATCAAGGAAACACTGCATGTTGGTGAAGGGCATATTGAAGAAGGATCAGCCGAGTGGGTCTTGTGGGAGAACAACTCCATTTGGCTCACTAACTTCACACACCATCAGGCTTCCAGCAGCTCTCAAGGAAACTCAGTTTTCACACTCTATGCTTAGTGCCCTTTGAGTGCATTATCTAGGAATGAATCTAGTAGAGCATCCCACACAAACGAATGCTCCACATGCGGGTTTCACATGCCACCAACTCCACATTCACAGGCAACTTCAGCGCCCACAGGTGTTTTCAGATAGCCCTCAATGCAAAAGGCTCTAGACGCAAATATTGGGTGTGAGAGCTAATTCGAATCAAGGAAACACCTGCATGTTGCTGAAGGGCATATTGAAGAAGGATCAGCCGAGTGGTTCTTGTGGGAGAACAACTCCATTTGGCTCACTAACTTCACACACCATCAGGCTTCAAGCAGCTCTCAAGGGAAACTCAGTTTTCACACTCTATGCTTAGTGCCCTTTGAGTGCCTAGGGACCTGAAATGAAGCTTGGTGAGCATCCCACACAAACGAATGCTCCACATGCGGGTTTCACATGCCACCAACTCCACATTCACAGGCAACTTCAGCGCCACAGCCGTTTTCAGATAGCCCTCAATGCAAAGGCTCTAGACGCAAATATTGGTGTGAGAGCTAATTCAATCAAGGAAACACTGCATGTTGGTGAAGGGCATATTGAAGAAGGATCAGCCGAGTGGTTCTTGTTGGAGAACAACTCCATTTGGCTCACTAACTTCACACACCATCAGGCTTCCAAGCAGCTCTCAAGAAAACTAAGTTTTCACACTCTATGCTTAGTGCCCTTTCACTGCATTATCTAGGAATGAATCTGGTAGAGCATCCCACACAAACGAATGCTCCACATGCGGGTTTCACATGCCACCAACTCCACATTCACAGGCAACTTCAGCGCCACAGCCGTTTTCAGATAGCCCTCATTGAAAAGGCTCTAGACGCAAATATTGGTGTGAGAGCTAATTCAATCAAGGAAACACTGCATCTTGCTAAGGGCATATTGAAGAAGGATCCCGCCGAGTGGTTCTTGTGGGAGAACATCTCCATTTGGCTCACTAACTTCACACACCATCAGGCTTCCCAAGCAGCTCTCAAGGAAACTCAGTTTTCACACTCTATGCTTAGTGCCCAATGAGTGCATCATCTAGGAATGAAATCTAGTAGAGCATCCCCACACAAACGAATGCTCCACATGCGGGTTTCACATGCCACCAACTCCACATTCACAGGCAACTTCAGCGCCACAGCCATTTTCAGATAGCCCTCAATGCAAAGCTCTAGACGCAAATATTGGTGGTGAGAGCTAATTCAATCAAGGAAACACTGCATCTTGCTGAAGGGCATATTGAAGAAGGATCAGCCGAGTGGTTCTTGTGGGAGAACAACTCCCATTTGGCACACTAACTTCACACACCATCAGGCTTCCAAGCAGCTCTCAAGGAAACTCAGTTTTCACACTCTATGCTTAGTGCCCTTTGAGTGCATTATCTAGGAATGAATCTAGTAGAGCAATCCCACACAACGAATGCTCCACATGCGGGTTTCACATGCCACCAACTCCACATTCACAGGCAACTTCAGCGCCACAGGTGTTTTCAGATAGCCCTCAATGCAAAGGCTCTAGACGCAAATATTGAGTGAGAGCTAATTCAATCAAGGAAACACTGCATGTTGGTGAAGGGCATATTGAAGAAGGATCAGCCGAGTGGTTCTTGTGGGAGAACAACTCCATTTGGCTCACTAACTTCACACACCATCAGGCTTCCAAGCAGCTCTCAAGGAAACTCAGTTTTCACACTCTAGGCTTAGTGCCCTTTGAGTGCCTAGGACTGAAATGAAGCTTGTAGAGCATCCCACACGAACGAATGCTCCACATGCGGGTTTCACATGCACCAACTCCACATTCACAGGCAACTTCAGCGCCACAGCCGTTTTCAGATAGCCCTGAATGCAAAGGCTCTAGACGCAAATATTGTGTGTGAGAGCTAATTCAATCAAGGAAACACTGCATGTTGGTGAAGGGGCATATTGAAGAAGGATCAGCCAAGTGGTTCTTGTGGGAGAACAACTCCATTTGGCTCACTAACTTTGCACACCATCAGGCTTCCAAGCAGCTCTCAAGGAACTCAGTTTTCACACTCTATGCTTAGTGCCCAATGAGTGCATCCATCTAGGAATGAATCTAGTAGAGCATCCCACACAAACGAATGCTCCACATGCGGGTTTCACAATGCCACAACTCCACATTCACAGGCAACTTCAGCGCCACAGCCATTTTCAGATAGCCCTCAATGCAAAGGCTCTAGACGCAAATATTGGTGTGAGAGCTAATTCAATCAAGGAAACACTGCATGTTGCTGAAGGGCATATTGAAGAAGGATCAGCCGAGTGGTTCTTGTGGGAGAACAACTCCATTTGGCCTCACTAACTTCACACACCATCAGGCTTCCAACACCATCAGGCTTCCAAGCAGCTCTCAAGGAAACTCAGTTTTCACACTCTAGGCTTAGTGCCCTTTGAATGCATTATGTCGGAATGAATCTAGTAGAGCATCCCACACAAACGAATGCTCCACATGCGGGTTTCACATGCCACCAACTCCACATTCACAGGCAACTTCAGCGCCACAGCCATTTTCAGATAGCCCTCAATGCAAAGGCTCTAGACGCAAATATTGGTGTGAGAGCTAATTCAATCAAGGAAACACTGCATGTTGGTGAAGGGCATATTGAAGAAGGATCAGCCGAGTGGTTCTTGTGGGAGAACAACTCCATTTGGCTCACTAACTTCACACACCATCAGGCTTCCATGCAGCTCTCAAGGAAACTCAGTTTTCACACTCTATGCTTAGTGCCCTTTGAGTGCCTAGGACTGAAATGAAGCTTGGTGAGCATCCCACACAAACGAATGCTCAACATGCGGGTTTCACATGCCACCAACTCCACATTCACAGGCAACTTCAGCGCCACAGCCGTTTTCAGATAGCCCTCAATGCAAAGGCTCTAGACGCAAATATTGGTGTGAGAGCTAATTCAATCAAGGAAACACTGCATGTTGCTGAAGGGCATATTGAAGAAGGATCAGCCGAGTGGTTCTTGTGGGAGAACAACTCCATTTGGCTCACTAACTTCACACACCATCAGGCTTCCAATCAGCTCTCAAGGAAACTCAGTTTTCACACTCTATGCTTAGTGCCCTTTCACTGCATTGTCTAGGAATGAACCTGGTAGAGCATCCCACACAAACGAATGCTCCACATGCGGGTTTCACATGCCACCAACTCCACATTCACAGGCAACTTCAGCGCCACAGCCGTTTTCAGATAGCCCTCAATGCAAAGGCTACAGACGCAAATATTGGTGTGAGAGCTAATTCAATCAAGGAAACACTGCATGTTGGTGAAGGGCATATTGAAGAAGGATCAGCCAAGTGGTTCTTGTGGGAGAACAACTCCATTTGGCTCACTAACTTCGCACACCATCAGGCTTCCAAGCAGCTCTCAAGGAAACTCAGTTTTCACACTCTATGCTTAGTGCCCTTTGAGTGCATTATCTAGGAGTAAACCTGGTAGAGCATCCCACACAAACGAATGCTCCACATGCGGGTTTCACATGCCACCAACTCCACATTCACAGGCAACTTCAGCGCCACAGCCGTTTTCAGATAGCCCTCAATGCAAAGGCTCTAGACGCAAATATTGGTGTGAGAGCTAATTCAATCAAGGAAACACTGCATGTTGGTGAAGGGCATATTGAAGAAGGATCAGCCGAGTGGTTCTTGTGGGAGAACAACTCCATTTGGCTCACTAACTTCACACACCATCAGGCTTCCAAGCAGCTCCCAAGGAAACTCAGTTTTCACACTCTATGCTTAGTGCCCTTTGAGTGCATTATCTAGGAGTAAACCTGGTAGAGCATCCCACACAAACGAATGCTCCACATGCGGGTTTCAATGCCACCAACTCCACATTCACAGGAAACTTCAGCGCCACAGGTGTTTTCAAATAGCCCTCAATGCAAAGGCTCTAGACGCAAATATTGGTGTGAGAGCTAATTCAATCAAGGAAACACTGCATGTTGGTGAAGGGCATATTGACGAAGGATCAGCCGAGTGGTTCCTGTGGGAGAACAACTCCATTTGGCCTCACTAACTTCACACACCATCAGGCTTCCAAGCAGCTCTCAAGGAAACTCAGTTTTCACACTCTATGCTTAGTGCCCTTTGAGTGCATTATCTAGGAATGAATCTAGTAGAGCATCCCACACAAACGAATGCTCCACATGCGGGTTTCACATGCCACCAACTCCACATTCACAGGCAACTTCAGCGCCACAGCCGTTTTCAGATAGCCCTCAATGCAAAGGCTCTAGACGCAAATATTGGTGTGAGAGCTAATTCAATCAAGGAAACACTGCATGTTGCTGAAGGGCATATTGAAGAAGGATCAGCCGAGTGGTTCTTGTGGGAGAACAACTCCATTTGGCTCACTAACTTCACACACCATCAGGCTTCCAAGCAGCTCTCAAGGAAACTCAGTTTTCACACTCTATGCTTAGTGCCCTTTCACTGCATTATCTAGGAATGAACGTGGTAGAGCATCCCACACAAACGAATGCTCCACATGCGGGTTTCACATGCCACCAACTCCACATTCACAGGCAACTTCAGCGCCACAGCCGTTTTCAGATAGCCCTCAATGCAAAGGCTCTAGACGCAAATATTGGTGTGAGAGCTAATTCAATCAAGGAAACACTGCATGTTGGTGAAGGGCATATTGAAGAAGGATCAGCCGAGTGGTTCTTGTGGGAGAACAACTCCATTTGGCTCACTAACTTCATACACCATCAGGCTTCCAAGCAGCTCTCAAGGAAACTCAGTTTTCACACTCTATGCTTAGTGCCTTTTGAGTGCATTATGTAGGAATGAATCTAGTAGAGCATCCCACACAAACGAATGCTCCACATGCGGGTTTCACATGCCACCAACTCCACATTCACAGGCAACTTCAGCGCCACAGCCGTTTTCAGATAGCCCTCAATGCAAAGGCTCTAGACGCAAATATTGGTGTGAGAGCTAATTCAATTAAGGAAACACTGCATGTTGGTGAAAGGCATATTGAAGAAGGATCAGCCGAGTGGTTCTTGTGGGAGAACAACTCCATTTGGCTCACTAGCTTCACACACCATCAGGCTTCCAAGCAGCTCTCAAGGAAACTCAGTTTTCACACTCTATGCTTAGTGCCCTTTGAGTGCCTTGGACTGAAATGAAGCTTGGTGAGCATCCCACACAAACGAATGCTCCACATGCGGGTTTCACATGCCACCAACTCCACATTCACAGGCAACTTCAGTGCCACAGCCATTTTCAGATAGCCCTGAATGCAAAGGCTCTAGACGCAAATATTGGTGTGAGAGCTAATTCAATCAAGGAAACACTGCATGTTGGTGAAGGGCATATTGAAGAAGGATCAGCCGAGTGGTTCTTGTGGGAGAACAACTCCATTTGGCTCACTAACTTCACACACCATCAGGCTTCCCAGCAGCTCTCAAGGAAACTCAGTTTTCACACTCTAGGCTTAGTGCCCTTTGAGTGCCTAGGACTGAAATGAAGCTTGGTGAGCATCCCACACAAACGAATGCTCCACATGCGGGTTTCACATGCCACCAACTCCACATTCACAGGCAACTTCAGCGCCACAGCCGTTTTCAGATAGCCCTCAATGCAAAGGCTCTAGACGCAAATATTGGTGTGAGAGCTAATTCAATCAAGGAAACACTGCATCTTGCTGAAGGGCATATTGAAGAAGGATCAACCGAGTGGTTCTTGCGGGAGAACAACTCCATTTGGATCACTAACTTCACACACCATCAGGCTTCCAAGCAGCTCTCAAAGAAACTCAGTTTTCACACTCTATGCTTAGTGCCCTTTGAGTGCCTAGGACTGAAATGAAGCTTGGTGAGCATCCCACACAAACGAATGCTCCACATGCGGGTTTCACATGCCACCAACTCCACATTCACAGGCAACTTCAGCGCCACAGCCGTTTTCAGATAGCCCTCAATGCAAAGGCTCTAGACGCAAATATTGGTGTGAGAGCTAATTCAATCAAGGAAACACTGCATGTTGGTGAAGGGCATATTGAAGAAGGATCAGCCGAGTGGTTCTTGTGGGAGAACAACTCCATTTGGCTCACTAACTTCACACACCATCAGGCTTCCAAGCAGCTCTCAAGGAAACTCAGTTTTCACACTCTATGCTTAGTGCCCTTTGAGTGCATTAGCTAGGAATGAACCTGGTAGAGCATCCCACACAAACGAATGCTCCACATGCGGGTTTCACATGCCACCAACTCCACATTCACAGGAAACTTCAGCGCCACAGCCGTTTTCAGATAGCCCTCAATGCAAAGGCTCTAGACGCAAATATTGGTGTGAGAGCTAATTCAATCAAGGAAACACTGCATGTTGGTGAAGGGCATATTGAAGAAGGATCAGCCGAGTGGTTCTTGTGGGAGAACAACTCCATTTGGCTCACTAGCTTCACACACCATCAGGCTTCCAAGCAGCTCTCAAGGAAACTCAGTTTTCACACTCTATGCTTAGTGCCCTTTGAGTGCCTAGGACTGAAATGAAGCTTGGTGAGCATCCCACACAAACGAATGCTCCACATGCGGGTTTCACATGCCACCAACTCCACATTCACAGGCAACTTCAGTGCCACAGCCATTTTCAGATAGCCCTGAATGCAAAGGCTCTAGACGCAAATATTGGTGTGAGAGCTAATTCAATCAAGGAAACACTGCATGTTGGTGAAGGGCATATTGAAGAAGGATCAGCCGAGTGGTTCTTGTGGGAGAACAACTCCATTTGGCTCACTAACTTCACACACCATCAGGCTTCCAAGCAGCTCTCAAGGAAACTCAGTTTTCACACTCTAGGCTTAGTGCCCTTTGAGTGCCTAGGACTGAAAGGAAGCTTGGTGAGCATCCCACACAAACGAATGCTCCACATGCGGGTTTCACATGCCACCAACTCCACATTCTCAGGCAACTTCAGCGCCACAGCCGTTTTCAGATAGCCCTCAATGCAAAGGCTCTAGACGCAAATATTGGTGTGAGAGCTAATTCAATCAAGGAAACACTGCATGTTGCTGAAGGGCATATTGAAGAAGGATCAGCCGAGTGGTTCTTGTGGGAGAACAACTCCATTTGGCTCACTAACTTCACACACCATCAGGCTTCCAAGCAGCTCTCAAGGAAACTCAGTTTTCACACTCTATGCTTAGTGCCCTTTGAGTGCCTAGGACTGAAATGAAGCTTGGTGAGCATCCCACACAAACGAATGCTCCACATGCGGGTTTCACATGCCACCAACTCCACATTCACAGGCAACTTCAGCGCCACAGCCGTTTTCAGATAGCCCTCAATGCAAAGGCTCTAGACGCAAATATTGGTTGAGAGCTAATTCAATCAAGGAAACACTGCATGTTGGTGAAGGGCATATTGAAGAAGGATCAGCCGAGTGGTTCTTGTGGGAGAACAACTCCATTTGGCTCACTAACTTCACACACCATTAGGCTTCCAAGCAGCTCTCAAGGAAACTCAGTTTTCACACTCTAGGCTTAGTGCCCTTTGAGTGCATTATCTAGGAATGAATCTAGTAGAGCATCCCACACAAACGAATGCTCCACATGCGGGTTTCACATGCCACCAACTCCACATTCACAGGCAACTTCAGCGCCACAGCCATTTTCAGATAGCCCTGAATGCAAAGGCTCTAGACGCAAATATTGGTGTGAGAGCTAATTCAATCAAGGAAACACTGCATGTTGGTGAAGGGCATATTGAAGAAGGATCAGCCGAGTGGTTCTTGTGGGAGAACAACTCCATTTGGCTCACTAATTTCACACACCATCAGGCTTCCAAGCAGCTCTCAAGGAAACTCAGTTTTCACACTCTATGCTTAGTGCCCTTTCACTGCATTATCTAGGAATGAACCTGGTAGAGCATCCCACACAAACGAATGCTCCACATGCGGGTTTCACATGCCACCAACTCCACATTCACAGGAAACTTCAGCGCCACAGCCGTTTTCAGATAGCCCTGAATGCAAAGGCTCTAGACGCAAATATTGGTGTGAGAGCTAATTCAATCAAGGAAACACTGCATGTTGGTGAAGGGCATATTGAAGAAAGATCAGCCGAGTGGTTCTTGAGGGACAACAACTCCATTTGGCTCACTAACTTCACACACCATCAGGCTTCCAAGCAGCTCTCAAGGAAACTCAGTTTTCACACTCTATGCTTAGTGCCCTTTGAGTGCCTAGGACTGAAATGAAGCTTGGTGAGCATCCCACACAAACGAATGCTCCACATGCGGGTTTCACATGCCACCAACTCCACATTCACAGGAAACTTCAGCGCCACAGCCGTTTTCAGATAGCCCTCAATGCAAAGGTTCTAGATGCAAATATTGGTGTGAGAGCTAATTCAATCAAGGAAACACTGCATGTTGGTGAAGGGCATATTGAAGAAGGATCAGCCGAGTGGTTCTTGTGGAGAGAACAACTCCATTTGGCTCACTAACTTCACACACCATCAGGCTTCCAAGCAGCTCTCAAGGAAACTCAGTTTTCACACTCTAGGCTTAGTGCCCTTTGAGTGCCTAGGACTGAAATGAAGCTTGGTGAGCATCCCACACAAACGAATGCTCCACATGCGGGTTTCACATGCCACCAACTCCACATTCACAGGCAACTTCAGCGCCACAGGTGTTTTCAGATAGCCCTCAATGCAAAGGCTCTAGACGCAAATATTGGTGTGAGAGCTAATTCAATCAAGGAAACACTGCATGTTGCTGAAGGGCATATTGAAGAAGGATCAGCCGAGTGGTTCTTGTGGGAGAACAACTCCATTTGGCTCACTAACTTCACACACCATCAGGCTTCCAAGCAGCTCTTAAGGAAACTCAGTTTTCACACTCTATGCTTAGTGCCCTTTGAGTGCCTAGGACTGAAATGAAGCTTGGTGAGCATCCCACACAAACGAATGCTCCACATGCGGGTTTCACATGCCACCAACTCCACATTCACAGGCAACTTCAGCGCCACAGCCATTTTCAGATAGCCCTCAATGCAAAGGCTCCAAACGAAAATATTGGTTGAGAGCTAATTCAATCAAGGAAACACTGCATGTTGGTGAAGGGCATATTGAAGAAGGATCAGCCGAGTGGTTCTTGTGGGAGAACAACTCCATTTGGCTCACTAACTTCACACACCATTAGGCTTCCAAGCAGCTCTCAAGGAAACTCAGTTTTCACACTCTATGCTTAGTGCCCTTTGAGTGCATTATCTAGGAATGAACCTGGTAGAGCAT
The DNA here is from genome assembly GCF_030435755.1 of Ochotona princeps. Lineage (NCBI taxonomy): Eukaryota > Metazoa > Chordata > Mammalia > Lagomorpha > Ochotonidae > Ochotona > Ochotona princeps. The sequence goes on along the minus strand of NW_026697085.1, from coordinate 32,040 downwards.
CCCACACAAACGAATGCTCCACATGCGGGTTTCACATGCCACCAACTCCACATTCACAGGCAACTTCAGCGCCACAGGTGTTTTCAGATAGCCCTCAATGCAAAGGCTCTAGACGCAAATATTGGTGTGAGAGCTAATTCAATCAAGGAACCACTGCATGTTGCTGAAGGGCATATTGAAGAAGGATCAGCCGAGTGGTTCTTGTGTGAGAACAACTCCATTTGGCTTACTAATTTCACACACCATCAGGCTTCCAAGCAGCTCTCAAGGAAACTCAGTTTTCACACTCTATGCTTAGTACCCTTTCACTGCATTATCTATGGAATGAACCTGGTAGAGCATCCCACACAAACGAATGCTCCACATGCGGGTTTCACATGCCACCAACTCCACATTCACAGGCAACTTCAGCGCCACAGCCGTTTTCAGATAGCCCTCAATGCAAAGGCTCTAGACGCAAATATTGGTGTGAGAGCTAATTCAATCAAGAAACACTGCATGTTGCTGAAGGGCATATTGAAGAAGGATCAGCCGAGTGGTTCTTCTGGGAGAACAACTCCATTTGGCTCACTAATTTCACACACCATCAGGCTTCCAAGCAGCTCTCAAGGAAACTCAGTTTTCACACTCTATGCTTAGTGCCCTTTGAGTGCCTAGGACTGAAATGAAGCTTGGTGAGCATCCCACACAAACGAATGCTCCACATGCGGGTTTCACATGCCACCAACTCCACATTCTCAGGCAACTTCAGCGCCACAGCCGTTTTCAGATAGCCCACAATGCAAAGGCTCTAGACGCAAATATTGGTGTGAGAGCTAATTCAATCAAGGAAACACTGCATGTTGGTGAAGGGCATATTGAAGAAGGATCAGCCGAGTGGTTCTTGTGGGAGAACAACTCCATTTGGCTCACTAACTTCACACACCATCAGGCTTCCAAGCAGCTCTCTTAGGAAACTCAGTTTTCACACTCTATGCTTAGTGCCCTTTGAGTGCCTAGGACTGAAATGAAGCTTGGTGGGCATCCCACACAAACGAATGCTCCACATGCGGGTTTCACACGCCACCAACTCCACATTCACAGGCAACTTCAGCGCCACAGCCGTTTTCAGATAGCCCTCAATGCAAAGGCTCTAGACGCAAATATTGGTGTGAGAGCTAATTCAATCAAGGAAACACTGCATGTTGCTGAAGGGCATATTGAAGAAGGATCAGCCGAGTGGTTCTTGTGGGAGAGCAACCCCATTTGGCTCACTAACTTCACACACCATCAGGCTTCCAAGCAGCTCTCAAGGAAATTCAGTTTTCACACTCTAGGCTTAGTGCCCTTTGAGTGCCTAGGACTGAAATGAAGCTTGGTGAGCATCCCACACAAACGAATGCTCCACATGCGGGTTTCACATGCCACCAACTCCACATTCTCAGGCAACTTCAGCGCCACAGGTGTTTTCAGATAGCCCTCAATGCAAAGGCTCTAGACGCAAATATTGGTGTGAGAGCTAATTCAATCAAGGAAACACTGCATCTTGCTGAAGGGCATATTGAAGAAGGATCAGCCGAGTGGTTCTTGTGGGAGAACAACTCCATTTGGCTCACTAACTTCACACACCATCAGGCTTCCAAGCAGCTCTCAAGGAAACTCAGTTTTCACACTCTATGCTTAGTGCCCTTTGAGTGCCTAGGACTGAAATGAAGCTTGGTGAGCATCCCACACAAACGAATGCTCCACATGCGGGTTTCACATGCCACCAACTCCACATTCACAGGAAACTTCAGCGCCACAGCCGTTTTCATATAGCCCTCAATGCAAAGGCTCTAGACGCAAATATTGGTGTGAGAGCTAATTCAATCAAGGAAACACTGCATGTTGGTGAAGGGCATATTGAAGAAGGATCAGCCGAGTGGTTCTTGAGGGACAACAACTCCATTTGGCTCACTAACTTCACACACCATCAGGCTTCCAAGCAGCTCTCAAGGAAACTCAGTTTTCACACTCTATGCTTAGTGCCCTTTGAGTGCCTAGGACTGAAATGAAGCTTGGTGAGCATCCCACACAAACGAATGCTCCACATGCGGGTTTCACATGCCACCAACTCCACATTCACAGGCAACTTCAGCGCCACAGCCGCTTTCAGATAGCCCTCAATGCAAAGGCTCTAGACGCAAATATTGGTGTGAGAGCTAATTCAATCAAGGAAACACTGCATGTTGGTGAAGGGCATATTGAAGAAGGATCAGCCGAGTGGTTCTTGTGGGAGAACAACTCCATTTGGCTCACTAACTTCACACACCATCAGGCTTCCAAGCAGCTCTCAAGGAAACTCAGTTTTCACACACTATGCTTAGTGCCCTTTGTGTGCCTAGGAATGAAATGAAGCTTGGAGAGCATCCCACACAAACGAATGCTCCACATGCGGGTTTCACATGCCACCAACTCCACATTATCACGCAACTTCTGCCCCACAGGTGTTTTCAGATAGCCCTCAATGCAAAGGCTCAAGACGCAAATATTGGTGTGAGAGCTAATTTAATCAAGGAAACACTGCATGTTGCTGAAGGGCATATTGAAGAAGGATCAGCCGAGTGGTTCTTCTGGGAGAACAACTCCATTTGGCTCACTAACTTCACACACCATCAGGCTTCCAAGCAGCTCTCTTAGGAAACTCAGTTTTCACACTCTATGCTTAGTGCCCTTTCACTGCATTATCTAGGAATGAACCTGGTAGAGCATCCCACACAAACGAATGCTCCACATGCGGGTTTCACATGCCACCAACTCCACATTCACAGGCAACTTCCGCGCCACAGCCGTTTTCAGATAGCCCTCAATGCAAAGGCTCTAGACGCACATATTGGTGTGAGAGCTAATTCAATCAAGGAAACACTGCATGTTGGTGAAGGGCATATTGAAGAAGGATCAGCCGAGTGTTTCTTGTGGGAGAACAACTCCATTTGGCTCACTAACTTCACACACCATTAGGCTTCCAAGCAGCTCTCAAGGAAACTCAGTTTTCACACTCTATGCTTAGTGCCCTTTGAGTGCATTATCTAGGAATGAACCTGGTAGAGCATCCCACACAAACGAATGCTCCACATGCGGGTTTCACATGCCACCAACTCCACATTCACAGGCAACTTCAGCGCCACAGGTGTTTTCAGATAGCCCTCAATGCAAAGGCTCTAGACGCAAATATTGGTGTGAGAGCTAATTCAATCAAGGAAACACTGCATCTTGCTGAAGGGCATATTGAAGAAGGATCAGCCGAGTGGTTCTTGTGGGAGAACAACTCCATTTGGCTCACTAACTTCACACACCATCAGGCTTCCAAGCAGCTCTCAAGGAAACTCAGTTTTCACACTCTATGCTTAGTGCCCTTTGAGTGCCTAGGACTGAAATGAAGCTTGGTGAGCATCCCACACAAACGAATGCTCCACATGCGGGTTTCACATGCCACCAACTCCACATTCACAGGAAACTTCAGCGCCACAGCCGTTTTCATATAGCCCTCAATGCAAAGGCTCTAGACGCAAATATTGGTGTGAGAGCTAATTCAATCAAGGAAACACTGCATGTTGGTGAAGGGCATATTGAAGAAGGATCAGCCGAGTGGTTCTTGAGGGACAACAACTCCATTTGGCTCACTAACTTCACACACCATCAGGCTTCCAAGCAGCTCTCAAGGAAACTCAGTTTTCACACTCTATGCTTAGTGCCCTTTGAGTGCCTAGGACTGAAATGAAGCTTGGTGAGCATCCCACACAAACGAATGCTCCACATGCGGGTTTCACATGCCACCAACTCCACATTCACAGGCAACTTCAGCGCCACAGCCGTTTTCAGATAGCCCTCAATGCAAAGGCTCTAGACGCAAATATTGGTGTGAGAGCTAATTCAATCAAGGAAACACTGCATGTTGGTGAAGGGCATATTGAAGAAGGATCAGCCGAGTGGTTCTTGTGGGAGAACAACTCCATTTGGCTCACTAACTTCACACACCATCAGGCTTCCAAGCAGCTCTCAAGGAAACTCAGTTTTCACACACTATGCTTAGTGCCCTTTGTGTGCCTAGGAATGAAATGAAGCTTGGAGAGCATCCCACACAAACGAATGCTCCACATGCGGGTTTCACATGCCACCAACTCCACATTATCACGCAACTTCTGCCCCACAGGTGTTTTCAGATAGCCCTCAATGCAAAGGCTCAAGACGCAAATATTGGTGTGAGAGCTAATTTAATCAAGGAAACACTGCATGTTGCTGAAGGGCATATTGAAGAAGGATCAGCCGAGTGGTTCTTCTGGGAGAACAACTCCATTTGGCTCACTAACTTCACACACCATCAGGCTTCCAAGCAGCTCTCTTAGGAAACTCAGTTTTCACACTCTATGCTTAGTGCCCTTTCACTGCATTATCTAGGAATGAACCTGGTAGAGCATCCCACACAAACGAATGCTCCACATGCGGGTTTCACATGCCACCAACTCCACATTCACAGGCAACTTCCGCGCCACAGCCGTTTTCAGATAGCCCTCAATGCAAAGGCTCTAGACGCAAATATTGGTGTGAGAGCTAATTCAATCAAGGAAACACTGCATGTTGGTGAAGGGCATATTGAAGAAGGATCAGCCGAGTGTTTCTTGTGGGAGAACAACTCCATTTGGCTCACTAACTTCACACACCATTAGGCTTCCAAGCAGCTCTCAAGGAAACTCAGTTTTCACACTCTATGCTTAGTGCCCTTTGAGTGCATTATCTAGGAATGAATCTAGTAGAGCATCCCACACAAACGAATGCTCCACATGCGGGTTTCACATGCCACCAACTCCACATTCACAGGCAACTTCAGCGCCACAGCCATTTTCAGATAGCCCTCAATGCAAAGGCTCTAGACGCAAATATTGGTGTGAGAGCTAATTCAATCAAGGAACCACTGCATGTTGGTGAAGGGCATATTGAAGAAGGATCAGCCGAGTGGTTCTTGTGGGAGAACAACTCCATTTGGCTCTCTAATTTCACACACCATCAGGCTTCCAAGCAGCTCTCAAGGAAACTCAGTTTTCACACTCTATGCTTAGTGCCCTTTCACTGCATTATCTAGGAATGAACCTGGTAGAGCATCCCACACAAACGAATGCTCCACATGCGGGTTTCACATGCCACCAACTCCACATTCACAGGCAACTTCAGCGCCACAGCCGTTTTCAGATAGCCCTCAATGCAAAGGCTCTAGACGCAAATATTGGTGTGAGAGCTAATTCAATCAAGGAAACACTGCATGTTGGTGAAGGGCATATTGAAGAAGGATCAGCCGAGTGGTTCTTGAGGGACAACAACTCCATTTGGCTCACTAACTTCACACACCATCAGGCTTCCAAGCAGCTCTCAAGGAAACTCAGTTTTCACACTCTATGCTTAGTGCCCTTTGAGTGCCTAGGACTGAAATGAAGCTTGGTGAGCATCCCACACAAACGAATGCTCCACATGCGGGTTTCACATGCCACCAACTCCACATTCACAGGCAACTTCAGCGCCACAGCCGTTTTCAGATAGCCCTCAATGCAAAGGCTCTAGACGCAAATATTGGTGTGAGAGCTAATTCAATCAAGGAAACACTGCATGTTGGTGAAGGGCATATTGAAGAAGGATCAGCCGAGTGGTTCTTGTGGGAGAACAACTCCATTTGGCTCACTAACTTCACACACCATCAGGCTTCCAAGCAGCTCTCAAGGAAACTCAGTTTTCACACTATGCTTAGTGCCCGTTGTGTGCCTAGGAATGAAATGAAGCTTGGAGAGCATCCCACACAAACGAGTGCTCCACATGCGGGTTTCACATGCCACCAACTCCACATTATCACGCAACTTCTGCCCCACAGGTGTTTTCAGATAGCCCTCAATGCAAAGGCTCAAGACGCAAATATTGGTGTGAGAGCTAATTCAATCAAGGAAACACTGCATGTTGCTGAAGGGCATATTGAAGAAGGATCAGCCGAGTGGTTCTTCTGGGAGAACAACTCCATTTGGCTCACTAACTTCACACACCATCAGGCTTCCAAGCAGCTCTCTTAGGAAACTCAGTTTTCACACTCTATGCTTAGTGCCCTTTCACTGCATTATCTAGGAATGAACCTGGTAGAGCATCCCACACAAACGAATGCTCCACATGCGGGTTTCACATGCCACCAACTCCACATTCACAGGCAACTTCCGCGCCACAGCCGTTTTCAGATAGCCCTCAATGCAAAGGCTCTAGACGCAAATATTGGTGTGAGAGCTAATTCAATCAAGGAAACACTGCATGTTGGTGAAGGGCATATTGAAGAAGGATCAGCCGAGTGGTTCTTGTGGGAGAACAACTCCATTTGGCTCACTAATTTCACACACCATCAGGCTTCCAAGCAGCTCTCAAGGAAACTCAGTTTTCACACTCTATGCTTAGTGCCCTTTGAGTGCCTAGGACTGAAATGAAGCTTGGTGAGCATCCCACACAAACGAATGCTCCACATGCGGGTTTCACATGAAACCAACTCCACATTCTCAGGCAACTTCAGCGCCACAGCCATTTTCAGATAGCCCACAATGCAAAGGCTCAAGACGCAAATATTGGTGTGAGAGCTAATTCAATGAAGGAAACACTGCATGTTGGTGAAGGGCATATTGAAGAAGGATCAGCCGAGTGGTTCTTCTGGGAGAACAACTCCATTTGGCTCACTAACTTCACACACCATCAGGCTTCCAAGCAGCTCTCTTAGGAAACTCAGTTTTCACACTCTATGCTTAGTGCCCTTTGAGTGCATTATCTAGGAATGAACTTTGTAGAGCATCCCACACAAACGAATGCTCCACATGGGGGTTTCACATGCCACCAACTCCACATTCACAGGAAACTTCAGCGCCACAGCCGTTTTCAGATAGCCCTCAATGCAAAGGCTCTAGACGCAAATATTGGTGTGAGAGCTAATTCAATCAAGGAAACACTGCATGTTGGTGAAGGGCATATTGAAGAAGGATCAGCCAAGTGGATCTTGTGGGAGAACAACTCCATTTGGCTCACTAACTTCACACACCATCAGGCTTCCAAGCAGCTCTCAAGGAAACTCAGTTTTCACACTCTATGCTTAGTGCCTTTTGCGTGCCTAGGAATGAAATGAAGCTCGGTGAGCATCCCACACAAACGAATGCTCCACATGCGGGTTTCACATGCCACCAACTCCACATTGACAGGCAACTTCAGCGCCACAGCCGTTTTCAGATAGCCCTCAATGCAAAGGCTCTAGACGCAAATATTGGTGTGAGAGCTAATTCAATCAAGGAAACACTGCATGTTGCTGAAGGGCATATTGAAGAAGGATCAGCCGAGTGGTTCTTGTGAAAGAACAACTCCATTTGGCTCACTAACTTCGCACACCATCAGGCTTCCAAGCAGCTCTCAAGGAAACTCAGTTTTCACACTCTATGCTTAGTGCCCTTTGAGTGCATTATCTAGGAATGAACCTGGTAGAGCATCCCACACAAACGAATGCTCCACATGCGGGTTTCACATGCCACCAACTCCACATTCTCAGGCTACTTCAGCGCCACAGCCGTTTTCAGATAGCCCTCAATGCAAAGGCTCTAGACGCAAATATTGGTGTGAGAGCTAATTCAATCAAGGAAACACTGCATCTTGCTGAAGGGCATATTGAAGAAGGATCAGCCGAGTGGTTCTTGTGGGAGAACAACTCCATTTGGCTCACTAACTTCACACACCATCAGCCTTCCAAGCAGCTCTCAAGGAAACTCAGTTTTCACACTATGCTTAGTGCCCTTTGTGTGCCTAGGAATGAAATGAAGCTTGGAGAGCATCCCACACAAACGAATGCTCCACATGCGGGTTTCACATGCCACCAACTCCACATTATCACGCAACTTCTGCCCCACAGGTGTTTTCAGATAGCCCTCAATGCAAAGGCTCAAGACGCAAATATTGGTGTGAGAGCTAATTCAATCAAGGAAACACTGCATGTTGCTGAAGGGCATATTGAAGAAGGATCAGCCGAGTGGTTCTTGTGGGAGAACAACTCCATTTGGCTCACTAACTTCACACACCATCAGGCTTCCAAGCAGCTCTCTTAGGAAACTCAGTTTTCACACTCTATGCTTAGTGCCCTTTCACTGCATTATCTAGGAATGAACCTGGTAGAGCATCCCACACAAACGAATGCTCCACATGCGGGTTTCACATGCCACCAACTCCACATTCACAGGCAACTTCCGCGCCATAGCCGTTTTCAGATAGCCCTCAATGCAAAGGCTCTAGACGCAAATATTGGTGTGAGAGCTAATTCAATCAAGGAAACACTGCATGTTGGTGAAGGGCATATTGAAGAAGGATCAGCCAAGTGGTTCTTGTGGGAGAACAACTCCATTTGGCTCACTAACTTCACACACCATCAGGCTTCCAAGCAGCTCTCAAGGAAACTCAGTTTTCACACTCTATGCTTAGTGCCCTTTGAGTGCCTAGGACTGAAATGAAGCTTGGTGAGCATCCCACACAAACGAATGCTCCACATGCGGGTTTCACATGCCACCAACTCCACATTCACAGGCAACTTCAGCGCCACAGCCGTTTTCAGATAGCCCTCAATGCAAAGGCTCCAAACGCAAATATTGGTTGAGAGCTAATTCAATCAAGGAAACACTGCATGTTGGTGAAGGGCATATTGAAGAAGGATCAGCCGAGTGGTTCTTGTGGGAGAACAACTCCATTTGGCTCACTAACTTCACACACCATTAGGCTTCCAAGCAGCTCTCAAGGAAACTCAGTTTTCACACTCTATGCTTAGTGCCCTTTGAGTGCATTATCTAGGAATGAATCTATTAGAGCATCCCACACAAACGAATGCTCCACATGCGGGTTTCACATGCCACCAACTCCACATTCACAGGCAACTTCAGCGCCACAGGTGTTTTCAGATAGCCCTCAATGCAAAGGCTCTAGACGCAAATATTGGTGTGAGAGCTAATTCAATCAAGGAACCACTGCATGTTGGTGAAGGGCATATTGAAGAAGGATCAGCCGAGTGGTTCTTGTGGGAGAACAGCTCCATTTGGCTCACTAATTTCACACACCATCAGGCTTCCAAGCAGCTCTCAAGGAAACTCAGTTTTCACACTCTATGCTTAGTGCCCTTTCACTGCATTATCTAGGAATGAACCTGGTAGAGCATCCCACACAAACGAATGCTCCACATGCGGGTTTCACATGCCACCAACTCCACATTCACAGGCAACTTCAGCGCCACAGCCGTTTTCAGATAGCCCTCAATGCAAAGGCTCTAGACGCAAATATTGGTGTGAGAGCTAATTCAATCAAGGAAACACTGCATGTTGGTGAAGGGCATATTGAAGAAGGATCAGCCGAGTGGTTCTTGAGGGACAACAACTCCATTTGGCTCACTAACTTCACACACCATCAGGCTTCCAAGCAGCTCTCAAGGAAACTCAGTTTTCACACTCTATGCTTAGTGCCCTTTGAGTGCCTAGGACTGAAATGAAGCTTGGTGAGCATCCCACACAAACGAATGCTCCACATGCGGGTTTCACATGCCACCAACTCCACATTCACAGGCAACTTCAGCGCCACAGCCGTTTTCAGATAGCCCTCAATGCAAAGGCTCTAGACGCAAATATTGGTGTGAGAGCTAATTCAATCAAGGAAACACTGCATGTTGGTGAAGGGCATATTGAAGAAGGATCAGCCGAGTGGTTCTTGTGAAAGAACAACTCCATTTGGCTCACTAACTTCGCACACCATCAGGCTTCCAAGCAGCTCTCAAGGAAACTCAGTTTTCACACTCTATGCTTAGTGCCCTTTGAGTGCATTATCTAGGAATGAACCTGGTAGAGCATCCCACACAAACGAATGCTCCACATGCGGGTTTCACATGCCACCAACTCCACATTCTCAGGCAACTTCAGCGCCACAGCCGTTTTCAGATAGCCCTCAATGCAAAGGCTCTAGACGCAAATATTGGTGTGAGAGCTAATTCAATCAAGGAAACACTGCATGTTGGTGAAGGGCATATTGAAGAAGGATCAGCCGAGTGGTTCTTGTGGGAGAACAACTCCATTTGGCTCACTAACTTCACACACCATCAGGCTTCCAAGCAGCTCTCAAGGAAACTCAGTTTTCACACTATGCTTAGTGCCCTTTGTGTGCCTAGGAATGAAATGAACCTTGGAGAGCATCCCACACAAACGAATGCTCCACATGCGGGTTTCACATGCCACCAACTCCACATTATCACGCAACTTCTGCCCCACAGGTGTTTTCAGATAGCCCTCAATGCAAAGGCTCAAGACGCAAATATTGGTGTGAGAGCTAATTCAATCAAGGAAACACTGCATGTTGGTGAAGGGCATATTGAAGAAGGATCAGCCGAGTGGTTCTTGTGGGAGAACAACTCCATTTGGCTCACTAACTTCACACACCATCAGGCTTCCAAGCAGCTCTCTTAGGAAACTCAGTTTTCACACTCTATGCTTAGTGCCCTTTGAGTGCATTATCTAGGAATGAACCTGGTAGAGCATCCCACACAAACGAATGCTCCACATGCGGGTTTCACATGCCACCAACTCCACATTCACAGGCAACTTCCGCGCCACAGCCGTTTTCAGATAGCCCTCAATGCAAAGGCTCTAGACGCAAATATTGGTGTGAGAGCTAATTCAATCAAGGAAACACTGCATGTTGGTGAAGGGCATATTGAAGAAGGATCAGCCGAGTGGTTCTTGTGGGAGAACAACTCCATTTGGCTCACTAACTTCACACACCATCAGGCTTCCAAGCAGCTCTCAAGGAAACTCAGTTTTCACACTCTATGCTTAGTGCCCTTTGAGTGCCTAGGACTGAAAGGAAGCTTGGTGAGCATCCCACACAAACGAATGCTCCACATGCGATTTTCACATGCCACCAACTCCACATTCACAGGCAACTTCAGCGCCACAGCCGTTTTCAGATAGCCCTCAATGCAAAGGCTCCAAACGCAAATATTGGTTGAGAGCTAATTCAATCAAGGAAACACTGCATGTTGCTGAAGGGCATATTGAAGAAGGATCAGCCGAGTGGTTCTTGTGGGAGAACAACTCCATTTGGCTCACTAACTTCACACACCATTAGGCTTCCAAGCAGCTCTCAAGGAAACTCAGTTTTCACACTCTATGCTTAGTGCCCTTTCAGTGCATTATCTAGGAATGAATCTAGTAGAGCATCCGACACAAACGAATGCTCCACATGCGGGTTTCACATGCCACCAACTCCACATTCACAGGCAACTTCAGCGCCACAGGTGTTTTCAGATAGCCCTCAATGCAAAGGCTCTAGACGCAAATATTGGTGTGAGAGCTAATTCAATCAAGGAAACACTGCATGTTGGTGAAGGGCATATTGAAGAAGGATCAGCCGAGTGGTTCTTGTGGGAGAACAACTCCATTTGGCTCACTAACTTCACACACCATCAGGCTTCCAAGCAGCTCTCAAGGAAACTCAGTTTTCACACTCTATGCTTAGTGCCCTTTCACTGCATTATCTAGGAATGAACCTGGTAGAGCATCCCACACAAACGAATGCTCCACATGCGGGTTTCACATGCCACCAACTCCACATTCACAGGCAACTTCAGCGCCACAGCCGTTTTCAGATAGCCCTCAATGCAAAGGCTCTAGACGCAAATATTGGTGTGAGAGCTAATTCAATCAAGGAAACACTGCATGTTGGTGAAGGGCATATTGAAGAAGGATCAGCCGAGTGGTTCTTGTGGGAGAACAACTCCATTTGGCTCACTAACTTCACACACCATCAGGCTTCCAAGCAGCTCTCAAGGAAACTCAGTTTTCACACTATGCTTAGTGCCCTTTGTGTGCCTAGGAATGAAATGAAGCTTGGAGAGCATCCCACACAAACGAGTGCTCCACATGCGGGTTTCACATGCCACCAACTCCACATTATCACGCAACTTCTGCCCCACAGGTGTTTTCAGATAGCCCTTAATGCAAAGGTTCAAGACGCAAATATTGGTGTGAGAGCTAATTCAATCAAGGAAACACTGCATGTTGCTGAAGGGCATATTGAAGAAGGATCAGCCGAGTGGTTCTTGTGGGAGAACAACTCCATTTGGCTCACTAACTTCACACACCATCAGGCTTCCAAGCAGCTCTCTTAGGAAACTCAGTTTTCACACTCTATGCTTAGTGCCCTTTGAGTGCATTATCTAGGAATGAATCTAGTAGAGCATCCCACACAAACGAATGCTCCACATGCGGGTTTCACATGCCACCAACTCCACATTCACAGGAAACTTCAGCGCCACAGCCGTTTTCAGATAGCCCTCAATGCAAAGGCTCTAGACGCAAATATTGGTGTGAGAGCTAATTCAATCAAGGAAACACTGCATGTTGGTGAAGGGCATATTGAAGAAGGATCAGCCAAGTGGATCTTGTGGGAGAACAACTCCATTTGGCTCACTAACTTCACACACCATCAGGCTTCCAAGCAGCTCTCAAGGAAACTCAGTTTTCACACTCTAGGCTTAGTGCCCTTTGAGTGCCTAGGACTGAAATGAAGCTTGGTGAGCATCCCACACAAACGAATGCTCCACATGCGGGTTTCACATGCCACCAACTCCACATTCACAGGCAACTTCAGCGCCACAGCCGTTTTCAGATAGCCCTCAATGCAAAGGCTCTAGACGCAAATATTGGTGTGAGAGCTAATTCAATCAAGGAAACACTGCATGTTGGTGAAGGGCATATTGAAGAAGGATCAGCCGAGTGGTTCTTGTGGGAGAACAACTCCATTTGGCTCACTAACTTCACACACCATCAGGCTTCCAAGCAGCTCTCAAGGAAACTCAGTTTTCACACTCTATGCTTAGTGCCCTTTCACTGCATTATCTAGGAATGAACCTGGTAGAGCATCCCACACAAACGAATGCTCCACATGCGGGTTTCACATGCCACCAACTCCACATTCATAGGAAACTTCAGCGCCACAGCCGTTTTCAGATAGCCCTCAATGCAAAGGCTCTAGACGCAAATATTGGTGTGAGAGCTAATTCAATCAAGGAAACACTGCATGTTGGTGAAGGGCATATTGAAGAAGGATCAGCCGAGTGGTTCTTGAGGGACAACAACTCCATTTGGCTCACTAACTTCACACACCATCAGGCTTCCATGCAGCTCTCAAGGAAACTCAGTTTTCACACTCTATGCTTAGTGCCCTTTGAGTGCCTAGGACTGAAATGAACCTTGGTGAGCATCCCACACAAACGAATGCTCCACATGCGGGTTTCACATGCCACCAACTCCACATTCACAGGAAACTTCAGCGCCACAGCCGTTTTCAGATAGCCCTCAATGCAAAGGCTCTAGACGCAAATATTGGTGTGAGAGCTAATTCAATCAAGGAAACACTGCATGTTGGTGAAGGGCATATTGAAGAAGGATCAGCTGAGTGGTTCTTGTGGGAGAACAACTCCATTTGGCTCACTAACTTCACACACCATCAGCCTTCCAAGCAGCTCTCAAGGAAACTCAGTTTTCACACTATGCTTAGTGCCCTTTGTGTGCCTAGGAATGAAATGAAGCTTGGAGAGCATCCCACACAAACGAGTGCTCCACATGCGGGTTTCACATGCCACCAACTCCACATTCACAGGCAACTTCAGCGCCACAGCCGTTTTCAGATAGCCCTCAATGCAAAGGCTCTAGACGCAAATATTGGTGTGAGAGCTAATTCAATCAAGGAAACACTGCATGTTGGTGAAGGGCATATTGAAGAAGGATCAGCCGAGTGGTTCTTGTGGGAGAACAACTCCATTTGGCTCACTAACTTCACACACCATCAGGCTTCCAAGCAGCTCTCTTAGGAAACTCAGTTTTCACACTCTATGCTTAGTGCCCTTTGAGTGCATTATCTAGGAATGAATCTAGTAGAGAATCCCACACAAACGAATGCTCCACATGCGGGTTTCACATGCCACCAACTCCACATTCACAGGAAACTTCAGCGCCACAGCCGTTTTCAGATAGCCCTCAATGCAAAGGCTCTAGACGCAAATATTGGTGTGAGAGCTAATTCAATCAAGGAAACACTGCATGTTGGTGAAGGGCATATTGAAGAAGGATCAGCCAAGTGGATCTTGTGGGAGAACAACTCCATTTGGCTCACTAACTTCACACACCATCAGGCTTCCAAGCAGCTCTCAAGGAAACTCAGTTTTCACACTCTAGGCTTAGTGCCCTTTGAGTGCCTAGGACTGAAATGAAGCTTGGTGAGCATCCCACACAAACGAATGCTCCACATGCGGGTTTCACATTCCACCAACTCCACATTCACAGGCAACTTCAGCGCCACAGCCGTTTTCAGATAGCCCTCAATGCAAAGGCTCTAGACGCAAATATTGGTGTGAGAGCTAATTCAATCAAGGAAACACTGCATGTTGGTGAAGGGCATATTGAAGAAGGATCAGCCGAGTGGTTCTTGTGGGAGAACAACTCCATTTGGCTCACTAATTTCACACACCATCAGGCATCCAAGCAGCTCTCAAGGAAACTCAGTTTTCACACTCTAGGCTTAGTGCCCTTTGAGTGCCTAGGACTGAAATGAAGCTTGGTGAGCATCCCACACAAACGAATGCTCCACATGCGGGTTTCACATGCCACCAACTCCACATTCTCAGGCAACTTCAGCGCCACAGCCGTTTTCAGATAGCCCACAATGCAAAGGCTCAAGACGCAAATATTGGTGTGAGAGCTAATTCAATGAAGCAAACACTGCATGTTGGTGAAGGGCATATTGAAGAAGGATCAGCCGAGTGGTTCTTGTGGGAGAACAACTCCATTTGGCTCACTAACTTCACACACCATCAGGCTTCCAAGCAGCTCTCTTAGGAAACTCAGTTTTCACACTCTATGCTTAGTGCCCTTTGAGTGCATTATCTAGGAATGAATCTAGTAGAGCATCCCACACAAACGAATGCTCCACATGCGGGTTTCACATGCCACCAACTCCACATTCACAGGAAACTTCAGCGCCACAGCCGTTTTCAGATAGCCCTCAATGCAAAGGCTCTAGACGCAAATATTGGTGTGAGAGCTAATTCAATCAAGGAAACACTGCATGTTGGTGAAGGGCATATTGAAGAAGGATCAGCCAAGTGGATCTTGTGGGAGAACAACTCCATTTGGCTCACTAACTTCACACACCATCAGGCTTCCAAGCAGCTCTCAAGGAAACTCAGTTTTCACACTCTATGCTTAGTGCCCTTTGAGTGCCTAGGAATGAAATGAAGCTCGGTGAGCATCCCACACAAACGAATGCTCCACATGCGGGTTTCACATGCCACCAACTCCACATTCACAGGCAACTTCAGCGCCACAGCCGTTTTCAGATAGCCCTCAATGCAAAGGCTCTAGACGCAAATATTGGTGTGAGAGCTAATTCAATCAAGGAAACACTGCATGTTGCTGAAGGGCATATTGAAGAAGGATCAGCCGAGTGGTTCTTGTGAAAGAACAACTCCATTTGGCTCACTAACTTCGCACACCATCAGGCTTCCAAGCAGCTCTCAAGGAAACTCAGTTTTCACACTCTATGCTTAGTGCCCTTTGAGTGCATTATCTAGGAATGAACCTGGTAGAGCATCCCACACAAACGAATGCTCCACATGCGGGTTTCACATGCCACCAACTCCACATTCACAGGCAACTTCAGCGCCACAGCCGTTTTCAGATAGCCCTCAATGCAAAGGCTCTAGACGCAAATATTGGTGTGAGAGCTAATTCAATCAAGGAAACACTGCATGTTGCTGAAGGGCATATTGAAGAAGGATCAGCCGAGTGGTTCTTGTGGGATAACAACTGCATTTGGCTCACTAACTTCACACACCATCAGGCTTCCAAGCAGCTCTCAAGGAAACTCAGTTTTCACACTCTATGCTTAGTACCCTTTGAGTGCATTATCTAGGAATGAACCTGTAGAGCATCCCACACAAACGAATGCTCCACATGCGGGTTTCACATGCCACCAACTCCACATTCACACGCAACTTCAGCGCCACAGCCGTTTTCAGATAGCCCTCATGCAAAGGCTCTAGACGCAAATATTGGTGTGAGAGCTAATTCAATCAAGGAAACACTGCATGTTGGTGAAGGGCATATTGAAGAAGGATCAGCCGAGTGGTTCTTGTGGGAGAACAACTCCATTTGGCTCACTAATTTCACACACCATCAGGCATCCAAGCAGCTCTCAAGGAAACTCAGTTTTCACACTCTAGGCTTAGTGCCCTTTGAGTGCCTAGGACTGAAATGAAGCTTGGTGAGCATCCCACACAAACGAATGCTCCACATGCGGGTTTCACATGCCACCAACTCCACATTCTCAGGCAACTTCAGCGCCACAGCCGTTTTCAGATAGCCCACAATGCAAAGGCTCAAGACGCAAATATTGGTGTGAGAGCTAATTCAATGAAGCAAACACTGCATGTTGGTGAAGGGCATATTGAAGAAGGATCAGCCGAGTGGTTCTTGTGGGAGAACAACTCCATTTGGCTCACTAACTTCACACACCATCAGGCTTCCAAGCAGCTCTCTTAGGAAACTCAGTTTTCACACTCTATGCTTAGTGCCCTTTGAGTGCATTATCTAGGAATGAATCTAGTAGAGCATCCCACACAAACGAATGCTCCACATGCGGGTTTCACATGCCACCAACTCCACATTCACAGGAAACTTCAGCGCCACAGCCGTTTTCAGATAGCCCTCAATGCAAAGGCTCTAGACGCAAATATTGGTGTGAGAGCTAATTCAATCAAGGAAACACTGCATGTTGGTGAAGGGCATATTGAAGAAGGATCAGCCAAGTGGATCTTGTGGGAGAACAACTCCATTTGGCTCACTAACTTCACACACCATCAGGCTTCCAAGCAGCTCTCAAGGAAACTCAGTTTTCACACTCTATGCTTAGTGCCCTTTGAGTGCCTAGGAATGAAATGAAGCTCGGTGAGCATCCCACACAAACGAATGCTCCACATGCGGGTTTCACATGCCACCAACTCCACATTCACAGGCAACTTCAGCGCCACAGCCGTTTTCAGATAGCCCTCAATGCAAAGGCTCTAGACGCAAATATTGGTGTGAGAGCTAATTCAATCAAGGAAACACTGCATGTTGCTGAAGGGCATATTGAAGAAGGATCAGCCGAGTGGTTCTTGTGAAAGAACAACTCCATTTGGCTCACTAACTTCGCACACCATCAGGCTTCCAAGCAGCTCTCAAGGAAACTCAGTTTTCACACTCTATGCTTAGTGCCCTTTGAGTGCATTATCTAGGAATGAACCTGGTAGAGCATCCCACACAAACGAATGCTCCACATGCGGGTTTCACATGCCACCAACTCCACATTCACAGGCAACTTCAGCGCCACAGCCGTTTTCAGATAGCCCTCAATGCAAAGGCTCTAGACGCAAATATTGGTGTGAGAGCTAATTCAATCAAGGAAACACTGCCATGTTGCTGAAGGGCATATTGAAGAAGGATCAGCCGAGTGGTTCTTGTGGGATAACAACTGCATTTGGCTCACTAACTTCACACACCATCAGGCTTCCAAGCAGCTCTCAAGGAAACTCAGTTTTCACACTCTATGCTTAGTACCCTTTGAGTGCATTATCTAGGAATGAACCTGGTAGAGCATCCCACACAAACGAATGCTCCACATGCGGGTTTCACATGCCACCAACTCCACATTCACACGCAACTTCAGCGCCACAGCCGTTTTCAGATAGCCCTCAATGCAAAGGCTCTAGACGCAAATATTGGTGTGAGAGCTAATTCAATCAAGGAAACACTGCATGTTGGTGAAGGGCATATTGACGAAGGATCAGCCGAGTGGTTCCTGTGGGAGAACAACTCCATTTGGCTCACTAACTTCACACACCATCAGGCTTCCAAGCAGCTCTCAAGGAAACTCAGTTTTCACACTCTATGCTTAGTGCCCTTTGAGTGCCTAGGACTGAAATGAAGCTTGGTGAGCATCCCACACAAACGAATGCTCCACATGCGGGTTTCACATGCCACCAACTCCACATTCACAGGCAACTTCAGCGCCACAGCCGTTTTCAGATAGCCCTCAATGCAAAGGCTCTAGACGCAAATATTGGTGTGAGAGCTAATTCAATGAAGGAAACACTGCATGTTGGTGAAGGGCATATTGAAGAAGGATCAGCCGAGTGGTTCTTGTGGGAGAACAACTGCATTTGGCTCACTAACTTCACACACCATCAGGCTTCCAAGCAGCTCCCAAGGAAACTCAGTTTTCACACTCTATGCTTAGTACCCTTTGAGTGCATTATCTAGGAATGAAACCTGGTAGAGCATCCCACACAAACGAATGCTCCACATGCGGGTTTCACATGCCACCAACTCCACATTCACAGGCAACTTCAGCGCCACAGCCGTTTTCAGATAGCCCTCAATGCAAAGGCTCTAGACGCAAATATTGGTGTGAGAGCTAATTCAATCAAGCAAACACTGCATGTTGGTGAAGGGCATATTGAAGAAGGATCAGCCGAGTGGTTCTTGTGGGAGAACAACTCCATTTGGCTCACTAACTTCACACACCATCAGGCTTCCAAGCAGCTCTCAAGGAAACTCAGTTTTCACACTCTATGCTTAGTGCCCTTTGAGTGCATTAGCTAGGAATGAATCTAGTAGAGCATCCTACACAAACGAATGCTCCACATGCGGGTTTCACATGCCAACAACTCCACATTCACAGGCAACTTCAGCGCCACAGCCGTTTTCAGATAGCTCTCAATGCAAAGGCTCTAGACGCAAATATTGGTGTGAGACCTAATTCAATCAAGGAAACACTGCATGTTGGTGAAGGGCATATTGAAGAAGAATCAGCCGAGTGGTTCTTGTGGGAGAACAACTCCATTTGGCTCACTAACTTCACACACCATCAGGCTTCCAAGCAGCTCTCAAGGAAACTCAGTTTTCACACTCTAGGCTTAGTGCCCTTTGAGTGCATTATCCAGGAATGAACCTGGTAGAGCATCCCACACAAACGAATGCTCCACATGCGGGTTTCACATGCCACCAACTCCACATTCACAGGCAACTTCAGCGCCACAGCCGTTTTCAGATAGCCCTCAATGCAAAGGCTCTAGACGCAAATATTGGTGTGAGAGCTAATTCAATCAAGGAAACACTGCATGTTGCTGAAGGGCATATTGAAGAAGGATCAGCCGAGTGGTTCTTGTGGGAGGTCAACTCCATTTGGCTCACTAACTTCACACACCATCAGGCTTCCAAGCAGCTCCCAAGGAAACTCAGTTTTCACACTCTATGCTTAGTACCCTTTGAGTGCATTATCTAGCAATGAACCTGGTAGAGCATCCCACACAAACGAATGCTCCACATGCGGGTTTCACATGCCACCAACTCCACATTCACAGGCAACTTCAGCGCCACAGCCGTTTTCAGATAGCCCTCAATGCAAAGGCTCTAGACGCAAATATTGGTGTGAGAGCTAATTCAATCAAGGAAACACTGCATCTTGCTGAAGGGCATATTGAAGAAGGATCCGCCGAGTGGTTCTTGTGGGAGAACATCTCCATTTGGCTCACTAACTTCACACACCATCAGGCTTCCAAGCAGCTCTCAAGGAAACTCAGTTTTCACACTCTATGCTTAGTGCCCTTTGAGTGCGTTATCTAGGAATGAATCTAGTAGAGCATCCCACACAAACGAATGCTCCACATGCGGGTTTCACATGCCACCAACTCCACATTCACACACAACGTCAGCGCCACAGCCGTTTTCAGATAGCCCTCAATGCAAAGGCTCTAGACGCAAATATTGGTGTGAGAGCTAATTCAATCAAGGAAACACTGCATGTTGGTGAAGGGCATATTGAAGAAGGATCAGCCAAGTGGTTCTTGTGGGAGAACAACTCCATTTGGCTCACTAACTTCACACACCATCAGGCTTCCAAGCAGCTCTCAAGGAAACTCAGTTTTCACACTCTAGGCTTAGTGCCCTTTGAATGCATTATGTCGGAATGAATCTAGTAGAGCATCCCACACAAACGAATGCTCCACATGCGGGTTTCACATGCCACCAACTCCACATTCACAGGCAACTTCAGCGCCACAGCCGTTTTCAGATAGCCCTCAATGCAAAGGCTCTAGACGCAAATATTGGTGTGAGAGCTAATTCAATCAAGGAAACACTGCATGTTGCTGAAGGGCATATTGAAGAAGGATCCGCCGAGTGGTTCTTGTGGGAGAACAACTCCATTTGGCTCACTAATTTCACACACCATCAGGCTTCCAAGCAGCTCTCAAGGAAACTCAGTTTTCACACTCTAGGCTTAGTGCCCTTTGAATGCATTATGTCGGAATGAACCTAGTAGAGCATCCCACACAAACGAATGCTCCACATGCGGGTTTCACATGCCACCAACTCCACATTCACAGGCAACTTCAGCGCCACAGCTGTTTTCAGATAGCCCTCAATGCAAAGGCTCTAGACGCAAATATTGGTGTGAGAGCTAATTCAATCAAGGAAACACTGCATGTTGGTGAAGGGCATATTGAAGAAGGATCAACCGAGTGGTTCTTGTGGGAGAACAACTCCATTTGGCTCACTAACTTCACACACCTTCAGGCTTCCAAGCAGCTCTCAAAGAAACTCAGTTTTCACACTCTATGCTTAGTGCCCTTTGAGTGCCTAGGACTGAAATGAAGCTTGGTGAGCATCCCACACAAACGAATGCTCCACATGCGGGTTTCACATGCCACCAACTCCACATTCACAGGCAACTTCAGCGCCACAGCCGTTTTCAGATAGCCCTCAATGCAAAGGCTCTAGACGCAAATATTGGTGTGAGAGCTAATTCAATCAAGGAAACACTGCATGTTGGTGAAGGGCATATTGAAGAAGGATCAGCCAAGTGGTTCTTGTGGGAGAACAACTCCATTTGGCTCACTAACTTCACACACCATCAGGCTTCCAAGCAGCTCTCAAGGAAACTCAGTTTTCACACTCTATGCTTAGTGTCCTTTGAGTGCCTAGGACTGAAATGAAGCTTGGTGAGCATCCCACACAAACGAATGCTCCACATGCGGGTTTCGCATGCCACCAACTCCACATTCACAGGCAACTTCAGCGCCACAGCCGTTTTCAGATAGCCCTCAATGCAAAGGCTCTAGACGCAAATATTGGTGTGAGAGCTAATTCAATCAAGGAAACACTGCATGTTGGTGAAGGGCATATTGAAGAAGGATCAACCGAGTGGTTCTTGTGGGAGAACAACTCCATTTGGCTCACTAACTTCACACACCTTCAGGCTTCCAAGCAGCTCTCAAAGAAACTCAGTTTTCACACTCTATGCTTAGTGCCCTTTGAGTGCCTAGGACTGAAATGAAGCTTGGTGAGCATCCCACACAAACGAATGCTCCACATGCGGGTTTCACATGCCACCAACTCCACATTCACAGGCAACTTCAGCGCCACAGCCGTTTTCAGATAGCCCTCAATGCAAAGGCTCTAGACGCAAATATTGGTGTGAGAGCTAATTCAATCAAGGAAACACTGCATGTTGGTGAAGGGCATATTGAAGAAGGATCAGCCGAGTGGTTCTTGTGGGAGAACAACTCCATTTGGCTCACTAACTTCACACACCATCAGGCTTCCAAGCAGCTCTCAAGGAAACTCAGTTTTCACACTCTATGCTTAGTGTCCTTTGAGTGCCTAGGACTGAAATGAAGCTTGGTGAGCATCCCACACAAACGAATGCTCCACATGCGGGTTTCGCATGCCACCAACTCCACATTCACAGGCAACTTCAGCGCCACAGCCGTTTTCAGATAGCCCTCAATGCAAAGGCTCTAGACGCAAATATTGGTGTGAGAGCTAATTCAATCAAGGAAACACTGCATGTTGGTGAAGGGCATATTGAAGAAGGATCAACCGAGTGGTTCTTGTGGGAGAACAACTCCATTTGGCTCACTAACTTCACACACCTTCAGGCTTCCAAGCAGCTCTCAAAGAAACTCAGTTTTCACACTCTATGCTTAGTGCCCTTTGAGTGCCTAGGACTGAAATGAAGCTTGGTGAGCATCCCACACAAACGAATGCTCCACATGCGGGTTTCACATGCCACCAACTCCACATTCACAGGCAACTTCAGCGCCACAGCCGTTTTCAGATAGCCCTCAATGCAAAGGCTCTAGACGCAAATATTGGTGTGAGAGCTAATTCAATCAAGGAAACACTGCATGTTGGTGAAGGGCATATTGAAGAAGGATCAGCCGAGTGGTTCTTGTGGGAGAACAACTCCATTTGGCTCACTAACTTCACACACCATCAGGCTTCCAAGCAGCTCTCAAGGAAACTCAGTTTTCACACTCTATGCTTAGTGCCCTTTGAGTGCCTAGGACTGAAATGAAGCTTGGTGAGCATCCCACACAAACGAATGCTCCACATGCGGGTTTCACATGCCACCAACTCCACATTCACAGGCAACTTCAGCGCCACAGCCGTTTTCAGATAGCCCTCAATGCAAAGGCTCTAGACGCAAATATTGGTGTGAGAGCTAATTCAATCAAGGAAACACTGCATGTTGGTGAAGGGCATATTGAAGAAGGATCAGCCGAGTGGTTCTTGTGGGAGAACAACTCCATTTGGCTCACTAACTTCACACACCATCAGGCTTCCAAGCAGCTCTCAAGGAAACTCAGTTTTCACACTCTATGCTTAGTGTCCTTTGAGTGCCTAGGACTGAAATGAAGCTTGGTGAGCATCCCACACAAACGAATGCTCCACATGCGGGTTTCGCATGCCACCAACTCCACATTCACAGGCAACTTCAGCGCCACAGCCGTTTTCAGATAGCCCTCAATGCAAAGGCTCTAGACGCAAATATTGGTGTGAGAGCTAATTCAATCAAGGAAACACTGCATGTTGGTGAAGGGCATATTGAAGAAGGATCAACCGAGTGGTTCTTGTGGGAGAACAACTCCATTTGGCTCACTAACTTCACACACCTTCAGGCTTCCAAGCAGCTCTCAAAGAAACTCAGTTTTCACACTCTATGCTTAGTGCCCTTTGAGTGCCTAGGACTGAAATGAAGCTTGGTGAGCATCCCACACAAACGAATGCTCCACATGCGGGTTTCACATGCCACCAACTCCACATTCACAGGCAACTTCAGCGCCACAGCCGTTTTCAGATAGCCCTCAATGCAAAGGCTCTAGACGCAAATATTGGTTGAGAGCTAATTCAATCAAGGAAACACTGCATGTTGGTGAAGGGCATATTGAAGAAGGATCAGCCGAGTGGTTCTTGTGGGAGAACAACTCCATTTGGCTCACTAACTTCACACACCATCAGGCTTCCAAGCAGCTCTCAAGGAAACTCAGTTTTCACACTCTAGGCTTAGTGCCCTTTCACTGCATTATCTAGGAATGAACCTGGTAGAGCATCCCACAAAAACGAATGCTCCACATGCGGGTTTCACATGCCACCAACTCCACATTCACAGGCAACTTCATTGCCACAGCCGTTTTCAGATAGCCCACAATGCAAAGGCTCTAGACACAAATATTGGTGTGAGAGCTAATTCAATCAAGGAAACACTGCATGTTGGTGAAGGGCATATTGAAGAAGGATCAGCCGAGTGGTTCTTGTGGGAGAACAACTCCATTTGGCTCACTAACTTCACCAACCATCAGGCTTCCAAGCAGCTCTCTTAGGAAACTCAGTTTTCACACTCTATGCTTAGTGTCCTTTGAGTGCCTAGGACTGAAATGAAGCTTGGTGAGCATCCCACACAAACGAATGCTCCACATGCGGGTTTCACATGCCACCAACTCCACATTCACAGGCAACTTCAGCGCCACAGCCGTTTTCAGATAGCCCTCAATGCAAAGGCTCTAGACACAAATATTGGTGTGAGAGCTAATTCAATCAAGGAAACACTGCATGTTGGTGAAGGGCATATTGAAGAAGGATCAGCCGAGTGGTTCTTGAGGGAGAACAACTCCATTTGGCTCACTAACTTCACACACCATCAGGCTTCCAAGCAGCTCTCAAGGAAACTCAGTTTTCACACTCTAGGCTTAATGTCCTTTGAGTGCCTAGGACAGAAATGAAGCTTGGTGAGCATCCCACACAAACGAATGCTCCACATGCGGGTTTCACATGCCACCAACTCCACATTCACAGGCAACTTCAGCGCCACAGCCGTTTTCAGATAGCCCTCAATGCAAAGGCTCTAGACGCAAATATTGGTGTGAGAGCTAATTCAATCAAGGAAACACTGCATGTTGGTGAAGGGCATATTGAAGAAGGATCAGCCGAGTGGTTCTTGTGGGAGAACAACTCCATTTGGCTCACTAACTTCACACACCATCAGGCTTCCAAGCAGCTCTCAAGGAAACTCAGTTTTCACACTATGCTTAGTGCCCTTTGTGTGCCTAGGAATGAAATGAACCTTGGAGAGCATCCCACACAAACGAATGCTCCACATGCGGGTTTCACATGCCACCAACTCCACATTATCACGCAACTTCTGCCCCACAGGTGTTTTCAGATAGCCCTCAATGCAAAGGCTCAAGACGCAAATATTGGTGTGAGAGCTAATTCAATCAAGGGAAACACTGCATGTTGGTGAAGGGCATATTGAAGAAGGATCAGCCGAGTGGTTCTTGTGGGAGAACAACTCCATTTGGCTCACTAACTTCACACACCATCAGGCTTCCAAGCAGCTCTCTTAGGAAACTCAGTTTTCACCACTCTATGCTTAGTGCCCTTTCACTGCATTATCTAGGAATGAACCTGGTAGAGCATCCCACACAAACGAATGCTCCACATGCGGGTTTCACATGCCACCAACTCCACATTCACAGGCAACTTCAGCGCCACAGCCGTTTTCAGATAGCCCTCAATGCAAAGGCTCTAGACGCAAATATTGGTGTGAGAGCTAATTCAATTCAAGGAAACACTGCATGTTGGTGAAGGGCATATTGAAGAAGGATCAGCCGAGTGGTTCTTGTGGGAGAACAACTCCATTTGGCTCACTAACTTCACACACCATCAGGCTTCCAAGCAGCTCTCAAGGAAACTCAGTTTTCACACTATGCTTAGTGCCCTTTGTGTGCCTAGGAATGAAATGAAGCTTGGAGAGCATCCCACACAAACGAATGCTCCACATGCGGGTTTCACATGCCACCAACTCCACATTATCACGCAACTTCTGCCCCACAGGTGTTTTCAGATAGCCCTCAATGCAAAGGCTCAAGACGCAAATATTGGTGTGAGAGCTAATTCAATCAAGGGAAACACTGCATGTTGGTGAAGGGCATATTGAAGAAGGATCAGCCGAGTGGTTCTTGTGGGAGAACAACTCCATTTGGCTCACTAACTTCACACACCATCAGGCTTCCAAGCAGCTCTCTTAGGAAACTCAGTTTTCACACTCTATGCTTAGTTGCCCTTTCACTGCATATCTAGGAATGAACCTGGTAGAGCATCCCACAAAAACGAAATGCTCCACATGCGGGTTTCACATGCCACCAACTCCAAATTCACAGGCAACTTCAGTGCCACAGCCGTTTTCAGATAGCCCACAATGCAAAGGCTCTAGACACAAATATTGCTGTGAGAGCTAATTCAATCAAGGAAACAATGCATGTTGGTGAAGGGCATATTGAAGAAGGATCAGCCGAGTGGTTCTTGTGGGAGAACAACTCCATTTGGCTCACTAACTTCACCAACCATCAGGCTTCCAAGCAGCTCTCTTAGAAACTCAGTTTTCACACTCTATGCTTAGTGTCCTTTGAGTGCCTAGGACAGAAATGAAGCTTGGTGAGCATCCCACACAAACGAATGCTCCACATGCGGGTTTCACAAGCCACCAACTCCACATTCACAGGCAACTTCAGCGCCACAGCCGTTTTCAGATAGCCCTCAATGCAAAGGCTCTAGACGCAAATATTGGTGTGAGAGCTAATTCAATCAAGGAACCACTGCATGTTGGTGAAGGGCATATTGAAGAAGGATCAGCCGAGTGGTTCTTGTGGGAGAACAACTCCATTTGGCTCACTAACTTCACACACCATCAGGCTTCCAAGCAGCTCTCAAGGAAACTCAGTTTTCACACTATGCTTAGTGCCCTTTGTGTGCCTAGGAATGAAATGAACCTTGGAGAGCATCCCACACAAACGAATGCTCCACATGCGGGTTTCACATGCCACCAACTCCACATTATCACGCAACTTCTGCCCCACAGGTGTTTTCAGATAGCCCTCAATGCAAAGGCTCAAGACGCAAATATTGGTGTGAGAGCTAATTCAATCAAGGAAACACTGCATGTTGGTGAAGGGCATATTGAAGAAGGATCAGCCGAGTGGTTCTTGTGGGAGAACAACTCCATTTGGCTCACTAACTTCACACACCATCAGGCTTCCAAGCAGCTCTCTTAGGAAACTCAGTTTTCACACTCTATGCTTAGTGCCCTTTCACTGCATTATCTAGGAATGAACCTGGTAGAGCATCCCACACAAACGAATGCTCCACATGCGGGTTTCACATGCCACCAACTCCACATTCACAGGCAACTTCAGCGCCACAGCCGTTTTCAGATAGCCCTCAATGCAAAGGCTCTAGACGCAAATATTGGTGTGAGAGCTAATTCAATCAAGGAAACACTGCATGTTGGTGAAGGGCATATTGAAGAAGGATCAGCCGAGTGGTTCTTGTGGGAGAACAACTCCATTTGGCTCACTAACTTCACACACCATCAGGCTTCCAAGCAGCTCTCAAGGAAACTCAGTTTTCACACTATGCTTAGTGCCCTTTGTGTGCCTAGGAATGAAATGAAGCTTGGAGAGCATCCCACACAAACGAATGCTCCACATGCGGGTTTCACATGCCACCAACTCCACATTATCACGCAACTTCTGCCCCACAGGTGTTTTCAGATAGCCCTCAATGCAAAGGCTCAAGACGCAAATATTGGTGTGAGAGCTAATTCAATCAAGGAAACACTGCATGTTGGTGAAGGGCATATTGAAGAAGGATCAGCCGAGTGGTTCTTGTGGGAGAACAACTCCATTTGGCTCACTAACTTCACACACCATCAGGCTTCCAAGCAGCTCTCTTAGGAAACTCAGTTTTCACACTCTATGCTTAGTGCCCTTTTCACTGCATTATCTAGGAATGAACCTGGTAGAGCATCCCACAAAAACGAATGCTCCACATGCGGGTTTCACATGCCACCAACTCCAAATTCACAGGCAACTTCAGTGCCACAGCCGTTTTCAGATAGCCCACAATGCAAAGGCTCTAGACACAAATATTGCTGTGAGAGCTAATTCAATCAAGGAAACAATGCATGTTGGTGAAGGGCATATTGAAGAAGGATCAGCCGAGTGGTTCTTGTGGGAGAACAACTCCATTTGGCTCACTAACTTCACCAACCATCAGGCTTCCAAGCAGCTCTCTTAGGAAACTCAGTTTTCACACTCTATGCTTAGTGTCCTTTGAGTGCCTAGGACTGAAATGAAGCTTGGTGCGCATCCCACACAAACGAATGCTCCACATGCGGGGTTTCACACGCCACCAACTCCACATTCACAGGCAACTTCAGCGCCACAGCCGTTTTCAGATAGCCCTCAATGCAAAGGCTCTAGACGCAAATATTGGTGTGAGAGCTAATTCAATCAAGGAAACACTGCATGTTGGTGAAGGGCATATTGAAGAAGGATCAGCCGAGTGGTTCTTGTGGGAGAACAACTCCATTTGGCTCACTAACTTCACACACCATCAGGCTTCCAAGCAGCTCTCAAGGAAACTCAGTTTTCCACACTCTATGCTTAGTGCCCTTTGAGTGCCTAGGACTGAAATGAAGCTTGGTGAGCATCCCACACAAACGAATGCTCCACATGCGGGTTTCACATGCCACCAACTCCACATTCACAGGCAACTTCAGCGCCACAGCCATTTTCAGATAGCCCCTCAATGCAAAGGCTCCAGACGCAAATATTGGTTGAGAGCTAATTCAATCAAGGAAACACTGCATGGTTGGTGAAGGGCATATTGAAGAAGGATCAGCCGAGTGGTTCTTGTGGAGAACAACTCCATTTGGCTCACTAACTTCACACACCATCAGGCTTCCAAGCAGCTCTCAAGGAAACTCAGTTTTCACACTCTATGCTTAGTGCCCTTTGAGTGCATTATCTAGGAATGAATCTAGTAGAGCATCCCACACAAACGAATGCTCCACATGCGGGTTTCACATGCCACCACTCCACATTGACAGGCAACTTCAGCGCCACAGCCGTTTTCAGATAGCCCTCAATGCAAAGGCTCTAGACGCAAATATTGGTGTGAGAGCTAATTCAATCAAGGAACCACTGCATGTTGGTGAAGGGCATATTGAAGAAAGGATCAGCCGAGTGGTTCTTGTGGGAGAACAACTCCATTTGGCTCACTAACTTCACACACCATCAGGCTTCCAAGCAGCTCTCAAGGAAACTCAGTTTTCACACTCTATGCTTAGTGCCCTTTGAGTGCATTATCTAGGAATGAACCTGGTAGAGCATCCCACACAAACCAATGCTCCACATGCGGGTTTCACATGCCACCAACTCCACATTCACAGGCAACTTCAGCGCCACAGCCGTTTTCAGATAGCCCTCAATGCAAAGGCTCTAGACACAAATATTGGTGTGAGAGCTAATTCAATCAAGGAAACACTGCATGTTGGTGAAGGGCATATTGAAGAAGGATCAGCCGAGTGGTTCTTGAGGGAAAACAACTCCATTTGGCTCACTAACTTCACACACCATCAGGCTTCCAAGCAGCTCTCTTAGGAAACTCAGTTTTCACACTCTAGGCTTAATGTCCTTTGAGTGCCTAGGACAGAAATGAAGCTGGTGAGCATCCCACACAAACGAATGCTCCACATGCGGGTTTCACATGCCACCAACTCCACATTCACAGGCAACTTCAGCGCCACAGCCGTTTTCAGATAGCCCTCAATGCAAAGGCTCTAGACGCAAATATTGGTGTGAGAGCTAATTCAATCAAGGAAACACTGCATGTTGGTGAAGGGCATATTGAAGAAGGATCAGCCGAGTGGTTCTTGTGGGAGAACAACTCCATTTGGCTCACTAACTTCACACACCATCAGGCTTCCAAGCAGCTCTCAAGGAAACTCAGTTTTCACACTATGCTTAGTGCCCTTTGTGTGCCTAGGAATGAAATGAAGCTTGGAGAGCATCCCACACAAACGAATGCTCCACATGCGGGTTTCACATGCCACCAACTCCACATTATCACGCAACTTCTGCCCACAGGTGTTTTCAGATAGCCCTCAATGCAAAGGCTCAAGACGCAAATATTGGTGTGAGAGCTAATTCAATCAAGGAAACACTGCATAGTTGGTGAAGGGCATATTGAAGAAGGATCAGCCGAGTGGTTCTTGTGGGAGAACAACTCCATTTGGCTCACTAACTTCACACACCATCAGGCTTCCAAGCAGCTCCCAAGGAAACTCAGTTTTCACACTCTATGCTTAGTGCCCTTTCACTGCATTATCTAGGAATGAACCTGGTAGAGCATCCCACACAAACGAATGCTCCACATGCGGGTTTCACATGCCACCAACTCCACATTCACAGGCAACTTCAGCGCCACAGCCGTTTTCAGATAGCCCTCAATGCAAAGGCTCTAGACGCAAATATTGGTGTGAGAGCTAATTCAATCAAGGAAACACTGCATGTTGGTGAAGGGCATATTGAAGAAGGATCAGCCGAGTGGTTCTTGTGGGAGAACAACTCCATTTGGCTCACTAACTTCACACACCATCAGGCTTCCAAGCAGCTCTCAAGGAAACTCAGTTTTCACACTCTATGCTTAGTGTCCTTTGAGTGCCTAGGACTGAAATGAAGCTTGGTGAGCATCCCACACAAACGAATGCTCCACATGCATGTTTCACATGCCACCAACTCCACATTCACAGGCAACTTCAGCGCCACAGCCGTTTTCAGATAGCCCCTCAATGCAAAGGCTCTAGACGCAAAATATTGCTGTGAGAGCTAATTCAATCAAGGAAACACTGCATGTTGCTGAAGGGCATATTGAAGAAGGATCAGCCGAGTGGTTCTTGTGGGAGAACAACTCCATTTGGCTCACTAACTTCACACACCATCAGGCTTCCAAGCAGCTCTCAAGGAAACTCAGTTTTCACACTCTATGCTTAGTGCCCTTTGAGTGCATTATCTAGGAATGAATCTAGTAGAGCATCCCACACAAACGAATGCTCCACATGCGGGTTTCACATGCCACCAACTCCACATTCACAGGCAACTTCAGCGCCACAGCCGTTTTCAGATAGCCCTCAATTGCAAAGGCTCTAGACGCAAATATTGGTGTGAGAGCTAATTCAATCAAGGAAACACTGCATGTTGGTGAAGGGCATATTGAAGAAGGATCAGCCGAGTGGTTCTTGTGGGAGAACAACTCCATTTGGCTCACTAACTTCACACACCATCAGGCTTCCAAGCAGCTCTCAAGGAACTCAGTTTTCACACTCTATGCTTAGTGCCCTTTGAGTGCATTAGCTAGGAATGAATCTAGTAGAGCATTCCCACACAAACGAATGCTCCACATGCGGGTTTCACATGCCACCAACTCCACATTCACAGGCAACTTCCGCGCCACAGCCGTTTTCAGATAACCCTCAATGCAAAGGCTCTAGACGCAAATATTGGTGTGAGAGCTAATTCAATCAAGCAAACACTGCATGTTGGTGAAGGGCATATTGAAGAAGGATCCAGCCGAGTGGTTCTTGTGGAGAACAACTCCATTTGGCTCACTAACTTCACACACCATCAGGCTTCCAAGCAGCTCTCAAGGAAACTCAGTTTTCACACTCTATGCTTAGTGCCCTTTGAGTGCCTAGGACTGAAATGAAGCTTGGTGAGCATCCCACACAAACGAATGCTCCACATGCGGGTTTCACACGCCACCAACTCCACATTCTCAGGCAACTTCAGCGCCACAGCCGTTTTCAGATAGCCCACAATGCAAAGGCTCAAGACGCAAATATTGGTGTGAGAGCTAATTCAATGAAGGAAACACGGCACGCTGATGAAGGGCATATTGAAGAAGGATCAGCCGAGTGGTTCTTGTGGGAGAACAACTCCATTTGGCTCACTAACTTCACACACCATTAGGCTTCCAAGCAGCTCTCTTAGGGAACTCAGTTTTCACACTCTATGCTTAGTGCCCTTTGAGTGCATTATCTAGGAATGAATCTAGTAGAGCATCCCACACAAACGAATGCTCCACATGCGGGTTTCACATGCCACCAACTCCACATTCACAGGCAACTTCAGCGCCACAGCCATTTTCAGATAGCCCTCAATGCAAAGGCTCTAGACGCAAATATTGGTGTGAGAGCTAATTCAATCAAGGAAACACTGCATGTTGGTCAAGGGCATATTGAAGAAGGATCAGCTGAGTGGTTCTTGTGGAGAACAACTCCATTTGGCTCACTAACTTCACACACCATCAGGCTTCCAAGCAGCTCTCAAGGGAAACTCAGTTTTCACACTCTATGCTTAGTGCCCTTTGTGTGGCCTAGGAATGAAATGAAGCTTGGAGAGCATCCCACACAAACGAATGCTCCACATGCGGAGTTTCACATGCCACCAACTCCACATTATCACGGCAACTTCTGCCCCACAGGTGTTTTCAGATAGCCCTCAATGCAAAGCTCAAGACGCAAATATTGGTGTGAGAGCTAATTCAATCAAGGAAACACTGCATGTTGGTGAAGGGCATATTGAAGAAGGATCAGCCGAGTGGTTCTTGTGGGAGAACAACTCCATTTGGCTCACTAACTTCACACACCATCAGGCTTCCAAGCAGCTCTCTTAGGAAACTCAGTTTTCACACTCTATGCTTAGTGCCCTTTCACTGCATTATC